>NC_137497.1:16468720-16718720 GCF_041902795.1 Electrophorus electricus | reverse complement strand
ATAACATAGATGATTGTAACTTTGGGATTCGCTTGTCTACTGAACTTTTGGATGAAGAAGTCACGGAGCTGCTCTCTCAGTAGGACTCAGCTCTGAGTCTCTCTCCTTAAATGTCAGATATCTTTTCTTCAGTAATTTGTGGTCTTTAGCGTGGCTCCCTTAATTACAGCTATAATAGTGTACATGCCAGCTGTGTTGAATCGCACAACGATGTCAGAATCTGGCACAATTTAACTGTGGAACTAGGTGGAGAGAATCTGACTAGCAGTACATTGGTAAGGTTTGATGCATATCCCAAGATAAGTCATAAAGCCTTGAATAAAGATGAAGGCTAAGAGAGCAAAAGTTATGTAATTCTTCAAACATGAATACTAAACGTACAATTCTGGCACACCATGTCAATTACAATCCATTATACTGATGTGTTTATTTGATTCACTGGAAGACAACGAGTGACTTGTGTTTGGAACATAGTCTTCCTTCCCAAAATTATACTGACTTCTTTTACTGACATTTTTTAAACATGTACAGACAATTTTATTCCCTGGAAAGTAACATATACACACACAGACAGACACACACACACAAACAGACACACAAAATGTATGCTGTCTCTAGTTTCTGCACTGTGCACACCCACAGATGAGAAGGCTCACTTTAAAAATATATTCTGACTCTTCATATGAAACCATGTGTTAAAAACCAACAGGAATGAATTGCCATGTAATTTTCTCTAGAATGTATAGACTTTATAGTTCTTTACCTTTTTTTCTCTGAAATGGTAGTGGATGGCTACCATTGATTGGAGGTAGAACAAGTTGAGCAAAATGTGTGCTGTCTCTAGTTTCTGGACTGTGCACACCCACATCAAGAGCCTAAACAAAGTATACAAGGTATTTTTCACACAAGAATTTACATACTGACACACAAGCACACATAACCATACACAACCTTCCATCATAGCCAAACAACTTTTTTTTAAAATGTACTAAAACTGCATTTCTGTTTGTTTCTTTCTTGAGGCAGCAGTACAAATATTTTTAAGGTATCCCATATAATTTAAAGATTCAAAATCACATGCTCCTTCATTTCAGTGTTTAAATAAAATGTGTATACACGTACCTGAACGTTGTTTGCTTTCTGAGCACTGTGGTTTGGTCTTATTGGTGGCAGCTTTGTGCAGCCACCTTTCCTCTTTTCCAAATCTACTGACACCTCTCATCTTTTGATGTGAATTCTAAAGGTCAGTAAGCCTAACGACTGATTATAATTGGAGTGTGGACAAACACTAGCTAGCTACAAATCACTTACACAGTAGCGTGTGATTGACTGCGCCAGTACCCGCTCCTATTGTGTTATCAGCTTTATGAATATTAATGAACTTTCCGCCGCTCTCTCCACCCCCGGTATGAAAGCTTCCTTCCTATTGGCTGTGCCAGTTCTCTGTATGACGCAGAGGTCTTTTGAACATTCCTAGTGGTTTTAGAAGAAACCCTCTGATACACATAGAAATAGAAATAGAAGCAATTTACTGCTGTGTATACACTCTCACAGCACTATAGTCTAAATACCTACTGCTGTGCAGAGTGTAACGGGCAGTAATTTGTCTGCTGTCCCTTTAAGTTGTGTTTTACGGAAAATGCATGTGCATGAATGCCACACAGGAGAAGACTTTTTTTTGTTCTGTACATGATGGACCTTACTGGACCCAGCGATTCTTTTGTCCTTAATTTCATTTCTCTGTTAATGTGTTTATGAGCTTTGGACATTTCTACATTTCATGTATGCACTGTCAACAGGATTCCAAGAGCAAGCCGCTGTCACGTAGTGAATAAACCGGCAAGATTATTGCATAACTGAGTTGAGTCTGACTCGCGTCTCCTCCACATGCTTCACAGGCTTCTCTCTACCAGTGCCAAAGCTCTTTGCTAATCTGGGTTGGAGCATAATTTAAATAGGACTAACTCCAAGTGTTATAAGAGGCACCTTGTGGTTGCATAGTTAGAGTCCATGGTCCATTCTGCCACCATCCACATTTCTACACATTTTCTAGCCCTTTATCAGGGGTTTGCTTCTGACCAAACGACTGCAGTTGCCAAGATATTTTGGGTGGCTGACCACTCTGCAGTGACAGTGACATGCAGGAAAACTCCAGCCACCCTGCTGGGCACGACACACTTGCAACACTCACTATCTCAGTGCCTCCACTGTGCCGATGCTTTGAAAGTATATGTTCCATGCTAATAACCCTGAAAAATGTACAACTTATTTAATTAGTCTACTATTGCATATTGAAGATTACACAGTGCATGGGTATGCTCAAATGAAATGTGGCCAGAGTTCCTCAGTGTGTTTTTGATTTATGAAGATTCATGAAGAGTAACATTGACATCTCAGGAAATGTTTGAGATATCATGCTTGTCCCTGGTCTAATTCTCTCACAAGCAAATATATTAATAAAGCAGAACTAAAGCAAAGGCAGAATTTTTGGAACTGTTACTGAAAGACAACAGAGTAGCATAGAAGGATAGAAGAAGAACATCACAGAAAAATTAATGCACATATCACTAGCCTAAGACCCTTTAAACACAAGAAATGCTGAGAGCTAAAACTAATATTTCCATATTTTGTTCATTTATTGCCTCATCGAGAAACAGTCCAAGACATACATTATCCTACAACACCATGCATTATTCTCCATGACAAAGGATTTTCAGGCACATGGCCATATTAACAAGACAAAATGATGGCCAAACAGGACTAAAACAACAGCAAATTATGAATATTGTTCAGCTTGCGCATATGGGACTATAAAATGCTTCTGGCACTAGGCATTTGTTTATGACTCAGAGGCTTCTGATTTGTTTAACTAATCAGCAGATTTTTGTGTCACATGACACTTGATGAAATACAAAGTCATTGCTTCAATTATGCATTTACACACCAGTAAAAATGATTCATATATATATATATATATGAGAGAGAGAGAGAGAGAGAGAGAGAGAGAGAGAGAGAGAGAGAGAGAGAGAGAGAGAGAGAGAGAGAGAACACTGCAAACGTCAAAGAAGACCTCCACTTTTATTCAGTACAAGAACGTTTTTGTTTTTTTGTATTTTGTAAAATCCATTTTATTAAACTTAGTGGTAGACATCTCAGCATTCACAACTCCTCATAAATACTAAACGTTAAAGTACTTCATCTTTGTCATTGTTAAAGTATTTCCACACTTTTTGCCTCTACAGTTGAATGTCATGCTATTTAAAAAACAAAATAAACATTATAAGGTAGTTCTTCTTGAACGTACTGAGTAGAGCTTAAGTCAGCAATCACCAACATTATTTCGTGTAACGTTGCTGCTGGCCCGAGTGCCGCAGGGCGCGGGGCAGGACGCACAGACTCCCTTGTGTTTGTGAAACATTTATTAACATTAAACACGGACAACACAAGTGCCACTCACATACAAATATAGCAGTGAACAGTATTAAACATTTAACATAATACGAAAACGGTGTCACATCCATAACTCGGATTACCGACAGGAGACATTAGCTTTTGCGCGGGACTGGTAGGACATACTGCAGTGGGGAGCCAAAGGCACTTTTATCCAAGCAGAAACGGTCTTTGCTATGATTGAACCGTACACAACACACAAACAGCGGCACAAACGTAAGTACACAACGTGGCAATCTGCAGAATTCTAGCTGTTAGCTGGTTAGCTCTTTGTAAAATTTGAAAGTAGTTGTAACTGGATATTTGAACATTTTTAGGGAGGTTTTTCAAAGGCTTGAACGAGCTGTGTGTAGGTTATGTTAGCGATACAGCAATGCTAGCGGGCTAAACCATCTGGCTAACCTTAGCTAACCTAGTTAATCTAGCTAACCCTAGCTAACCTAGCTAGCTAGTTGGGATAACACTTTTGTTAATTGACTGCCTAATCCAGTGGTCACCAACCTTTTCATCGATAAACATAATATCATATTCTCAATTATGAGCAAATTAGACATGTGAGATCGACTTGATAGATAGACTGGTTGGCGACCAGCGAGCTAAACCATCGATAAGGGTGCTGTAGCTAGCTAACATTATTTCTTCCATCAGTGCAGCTTGATTTTCATTACGGTTCTTTGTAAAATTGCTAAACCTTTATTTACTAGTTAGGTGTCCAAGTTCAACACACGCAAAGGCTGGGACACTTCTAAGAATGTGGAAGAGCGCAGGGAGCAGGTCAGCAGCTTCTCTTTTAGAAGGAACTCCTTTAGAATTTATTTATCCTGACTACAAAAACAACTGCTCCCCATGTCTGTGTAATTTCAGTCTATTTGGTTGGGTTTATTATTTAGCCAAGAGTGAAATAATAATGAAATTTACAGTATACTTTTACATCACCATATTGTTTTTTATAAACAGTGAACACTATACATGCAAATACAACACTATACATGCAAATACAAGAAGTATTCAGATTTCTTTTCAACAGGAGTTTATAGTGCTTAGTGCTATGTTTATTTATGAGGGATATGGGGACCCTAGCTGGGATTTTCAATATATGAAGAATTCTTGGCAGACCTGGAATAAGGCCAAGCCGGTGTGGGACAAGGCACATGGTGTAAAACTCAATAAGACTCCTGGGACTGAAATAGCTGTTTTTGCTGCCACACAGCTGAAAGGATCCTCCTCCACTTGTGAAGCGTGCACTGATAAGACAGGCCACTGCTCAGGCAGATGTTTCTGTTTCGAAGGCCACACACACATCTGAGCTGAAGCAGGAAAGTGAGAGGGGGACTTCTGGAGGAAGATTGGACGACAAGCCACACCCACCCTCTCTACTAACCTCGCCTCTCTACAGTAGGTTGAGACTTCGGAGCACGGCTCCAGCCACCCCGTGAATATTTCTGCTCTATTCATGATGCTGGGTGAGAAACTGTGTAGAGTTATGCCTCCTAACATGACTGATATTAAAAATAGGCGTTTATCACATTTTTGTAGATGGCCCATGTTTTAAACCGTCTGACTCTGAATTTCCCTGTGGTTATTGTCTGCTCTCTGCCTAACCTCATTTGGGAGGCTTACTCTCTCCCTTATAGGTCTGCTCAAGCAGTTGAGCTGATGGCGTTGACCAGGGTCTGCCATCTACTCCGGGATCAGGTTTTCACCATCTACACTGATTCCCATTATGCGTTTGGGGTTGCTCATAACTTTGTTAAGATTTGGCACTCCAGGGGGTTCCGCACCTCGGACGGCAAGACCATTTCTAATCCAGGACTAGTGTCTGCACCTTTGTCTGCATGTACACTACCAGCTCGGCTGGCTATCGTTAAAGGTCAAGGGTCATGACTCAACCTCTGAGTCTGACACGGCCACTGGCAATGCTTCAGCAGATGAGATCCCACGTTGGTCAGCTGTGAATGCTCCCTCATGCCCGTACACTATATCCTTGATGTGTGAAGCGATCGCCATGTTTTCTCATTGCTTTGTGCCGAATAATATCAATCTGCGTTTCTTACAAACTCAGGGTACACAACAGGACTGCTCTCACTGGGTTGATTAGGGCTGTAGTCCTGATTAAAATGATCTAATCTGTGACCTGGAGGGGCATGTCACCGTTCCTAAATGTATTTTGCCATTTCTTGTGCATCATTTTCATGGGATTTCACATCGCACAAAGGGGGTGACGGCTAACATTTAAAAACAGTTTTGTATACCTGCAACACATATAACTGTAAAACTCCTCCTAGATTGCTGTTTAACCTGTGCCAGAAGCAACCAAGGTAAAACACAAGCCAAATATGATACCTTACCGGCTCCTGAATATCCCTTTCAGTCAGTTGAAAGTACTTGCTAGCGATTGTAGACAGGTTTTCCAAGTGGACTGATGTGTTTCCTTGTTCTAAGGAAGACGCCCGCACTGTGGTTAAAATCCTAGCCAAGGAGATAATATCGAGGTATGGTGTGCTTCGGGTAATAACATTCAGATCAGGGACCCATGTTTCATTTCTAAGGTAACTCAGAAACTATGCACCTACCTAACTATTGACTGGAAGTTTCACATCTCATGATGGAAACAGGAAAGAAGTAGATAGATCTACTGCCAGCAGTGTTGTGTGAGATCAGAATGACACCCAATGCCGCCACCAAATTTTCTCCATTTGAGGTCATTTTTGATAGACTCCGTCTCTGCTTATCAGCCATAATGTAACTGCTTGACCGAGAGCTCCTCACCTGAGGTCATCTGCTCCCTCTTCTTGCATACTTTACCCCTCCCTTTCTCTTTCGCTCTCCCCATCTCTCTCTACGCACGCAAGCAGCTCATGGCTGGGTCATGCTGACTGCATCTAATCTTTATTAACCTGCTTGTTTCCTGTCTATGTAGACCCTTAGAACATTCTTCATTTTTCCCCATCATCCTGTAGATTTAGATAGTAGATATAGGACACATATATACTCTGTGCTTTCCTCAGTAAAGTGGAACTCTTGATTCACTTCATCCTAATCCAGATTACAGAATAATTCACACAGTCATAGCCATTTCACCTATTGATATCCAAAGAGCAGAAGTTAGAATTCAACACGCCTGTCATCCCACTGGAACTTATGCTAACTGCATTTAGATTAAAAAAATTGATCAAAATGATTCCTCTTTCATTAAAATAGTCACATCCGTGTTCAGGTAATTCTTGCATCCCTACGGGACTCCCTGGAAGTTCAGGAAACACGTGTAAGATCTCTGCTGTTCACACTGCCTTGTGTAACCCTAGTCATATATTTCTATCAACAAAAATACAAAACAAAACTACCCAAAACTGCAAACCATCCTAAAACAATAAAACTGTTCTAGGTACAGCTGCAATTTAGCGATTCAAGATCGATCAGTTCCACTCCTTGGTTCTGTGTTTTTTTGCACCTATAAGGCTTGTCTTGTACATATTTGTTTGTTGGTGGAGTTTTGTGTTTACATTGCTTGTTTTACACTCACCTCCTGTCAGAGGGTATATGTATTTTTCTGTCATTTAGACATCTGATAAAGTGAAAAAAATGATTTGCTCATGATAAAAATTTAGATTATTCTAGAGTTCTAGCCAGAATACGTGTTTGGCGGTTGTTAGTACACAATGTTTATTCTTTAAGCAGGGTATTTGGAGTTACCCGAGTTAGCTGAGGATGTGCGTTATACCCTGCACAGATCACTGGCCTGCTTCCACACACCAGAGTGAGGTGTGAAGGGCTTGGTAATTACCTGATGAGTTTTGGAAGGTGTGTTGGCCTAGATGAAGTACAGTCATATGCAGACCAGGGGTCATGTGGGCTGGACCTGGAACCTGCTGGTGTGGCTTCGCCTGGGGTGCCCTTGCCCGGTGTAAGCAGTTGCATAGTTCCACATGTCCTTCAAATGTAGTGGGATTGCCTCCCTGTTGTGATGTGACCAGTTGTCTGATGTGATACACTTGTGATTGCTTTGAAATACCTGATAGATTCAAATTCATACATATCAACATTATAATGAATATTGTAGTAATTGGTGACATAAATGTTGATTAGTAATTGATTTGATTCCTTTTTTTTTCTAAAAGGGAATATTAAAAACAATAAGTGATGTGAACGTTGTAATTGGCTGCTTCTTCCAGAGGAAGGTGGCAGACTGTTATACTCAGAATGCAAAAGTCATTGAGAAACAACTAGAGAGGAAAGGAATGAGTAAGAAAAGACTGCAGGAACTGGTGAGACCCCACACACATACACACACACACACACAAAAGAAAAACTGCTGAGAACACACACTTTCTGACAGTCATGCTCACAAAGATAACCAAATAAATATACCCACCCTCTCCCTCACACGGTGCAACACACCTGACTGTCAGGCGAGGGTAAAAGCTCTCGTGTAGAACCGAGGGGGAAATTTGATTAGGTGAACAGCACAGGTTGTGTGTTCCACATGAGACTACGTTCTCACGGCATGTTCAGTGTGTTATATATAATGAAAAACACCTTTGTGGTGTGTTAAATATAATGAAGTGTGTAGATATTCAATGCATGTTAGTGTGTGGCACAGTGTGTGTTTTAATATGTACATGTTCTGTGTGTGTGTAACTGCTTTGCTCTTTTTCTTTTTTTCAGCCTGAACTAGAAGCTAAGAAGGCAAAGATGAAGGGAACCCTTATTGATAACCAGTTCAAATAGTGTGTGTGTGTGTGTGTGTGTGTGTGTGTGTCCTGGTCACGTCAGGCCAGCCTTGTGTTCTGATGAGACACATGATCAGAAACAGAAATGACAAATTAGTAATATGTGTAAATATCCACCCCTTAACCGCAATGTGTCAGAGGTGGGAACCGTGATTTACTGCAGTGTGTTTGATGTTTGTCCTAAATGTGCAGTCTGTTTTTGTGTGTGATAACATGAGAGGAGGAATTTTTCTAAGCCAGCTGGAATTTATTTTGTATGGGTTTTTTTTGTTTTTTTTACATTTGTTTTTCCTTTTAATAAAGCTTTACAGAGACTACTCTACCTACTGATGGCTGACATCATGATGTTTTACTTACCTGTCCATCTACCTTACCTGTCCATCTACTGGTCTGCTCTTAATACCATTGTTGCTGAGCGTGTCACTGGTTCAGACCCCAGACTGGGCGGAGCTGCTGGTGAGGAGGATGGGAGATTACGGGATTTCACATCCCCAGTGCCAGAGTCCTGGCCGAGAAACAAGGAGCTTCTGGAAGGTTCCGCCATCAGTATCTTGGCCCCATTAATCTGGAACCCTGGGAATCCCACCTGCTAGTCAGGCATAATCAGAGGGGAATTATATTCAAAGTGGAAAAAAATAGCTATTGATCTGGTTTTAGTAGTTTATGAATATTTCAGGATTATTAGGCTATTAGATTAAGCAAATATTATAGTCATAATAAGGGAATATTATTATATTTAATTATTACATCAGAAATCCCTGTGCTTTGACCTCCCTGATCTTCAGTGGGAATAACAATCTTTACATTACCAACAGGACCACACTCGATAAAACCAAGGCTCTGATGATTGTGTACGTGCTCGTGTGTGTGTGTGTGTGTGTGTGTGTGTGTGTGTGTGTGTGTGTGTGTGTGTGTGTGTGTGTGTGTGTGTGTGTGTGTGTGTGTGTGTGTGTGTGTGTGTGTGTGTGTGTGTGTGTGTGTGCGCATACACATGCACCGCCAATATTGTATAGCATAGTAAGTCCACTTAAACACTGCATGAGGCATTTACGAGATCAGTAAATGCGTTTATTATTCAAAACAGTGAGTTTCACTATATTTTGATTGTCTTAATACTGAAGTATATAGTTCAAACTATATACCTCAGTATTAAGAAGCCTTCACAAATACTTGATGAAGTTGTCGATGCCTTGTCTGTCATCTTTGGACTGAAGAATCTACATGTCATCAGCAGACAGCTTGATAAATCAGAGACCACATTACTGTGGTGACCCGCTTCAGGTAAGCGGTGTAACGGAATTAAACGGGAATGACAGACGGAGAAGTTCGCCCGGTAAACACACACGACTGCAGCCCTGAGAAGCAGCAGCTTTGGAGACTACATTTTCATTCATCTTAGGGCCAAGTCACTTTATTCCATTTTTTAAGTAAGTGAGAAGTCAACAAAGCTTGGTCTTGTTCCTCCATGGACTGTCATGCTACTAAATTAATTAAGAACATAAATATATAAAATAGACCACTACTTTACCTTCCTGACAGTTCTTGAGATCCTCCCCATTAGGCGATGTATCCACTGTGTCTGCCTGGTCTTAGCTTCAGCCACACCAGATACAGTGGTCCTTACTGTTGTTGGCTTTGCAAATCCGGGGCCATCTATTGAGGGACAGTAGAGGAACTGGGCCAGATCTGTCCTCTGAATAACCTTAACAAATGATAAAGCTCCTCCAAGCACCAGACCACCACTGATGAATGCTTGGGTCACATTCACATTTTTCCTGGCCTTAATTCTTCTGAGGAGCTCATCATACACATCTTCAATGACTGAACTGTGGAACTCCTCAGGGAGGTCCATCCTATCCTCCACATGCACTCCAGTTGCACTGAACAAAAGTCCATGCACACATTCAGCTGCAGAAGTAAAATGGCCACTCCATGGTTGTGTCACCTGTGACCCAGCAACACCTGTACAGAATTCCTTTTGTACTGTCAGGAAAACTGTACAAAGACAGTGGTGTACTGCACAAAGTAAGACAGTAGGAACCCCAAAGCGTGTTGTGCTCGTTTGGGGTTCTGAGCCATATGAGTTTCTTTCATTGGTGGAAGCTGTTGATTATTTTACATCAATCTTCTGTAACTCAGCATTACAAACACCCGTGTAAACAGAATAGTTCCAAGTCAAAAGGCTAAAAAATCGACTACCGAAAACCGGCGGGGCTACATAATGAAAATACAGTGTCAATACAGGAGGCTAAACTAACTCTAGCCACATGTTTGGGCTAATGTTAGCTAGCTAGCTAATATTAGATATAAAATGCCTAAACTGTTAGTTAACAAGCCAGTTAGCATATATATATATATATATGTGTCCTATATCTACTATATAAATATACAGGATGACAGGGAAAAGTGAGGAATGTTCTAAGGCTCTACATAGAAAGGAAAGAAGCAGGTTAGTAAAGATTAGATGCAGTCAGCATGACCCAGCCATAAGCTGCTCGCGTACGTAGAGAGAGATGGGGAGAGCAAAAAAGAAAGGGAGGGGTAAAGTATGCAAGAAGAGGGAGCAGATGACCTCGAGTGAGGAGCTCTCGGTCAAGCAGTTACATTATGGCTGATAAGCAGAGACGTTGCGTTGGGGTCTACCAAAAATTACTTCAAATGGAGACAATTTGGTGGTGGCACTGGGCGTCATTCTGATCTCACACAACACTGCTGGCAGTAGATCTATCCACTTCTTTCCTGTTTCCATCATGACCTTTGTTAACCTTTCTTTCAAGGTATGATTCATTCTCTCAACAATGCCAGATGACTGAGGATGATAAGAGATGTGAAACTTCCAGTCAATAGTTAGGTAGGTGCATAGTTTCTGAATTACCTTAGAAATAAAACAGGGTCCCTGATCCGAATCTATTACCCGAGGCACACCGTACCTCGGTATTATCTCCTTGGCCAGGATTTTAACCACAGTGCAGGTGTCTTCTTTAGAACAAGGAAACGCCTCAGTCCACGTGGAAAACCTGTCTACAATCACTAGCAAGTACTGGTAAAATAGATTTAGGAAGGGTGATACGCCCATCCGGGTCACAGATTAGACCATTTTAATCAGGACTACACCCCTAATCAACCCAGTGAGAGCAGTCCTGTTGTAAGAAACACAGATCGATATCATTCGGCACCAAGCAATGAGAAAACATGGAGACAGCTTCACACGTCAAGGACATAGCGTATGTGCATGAAGGGGCATTAACATGAATCATCTACAAAAATGTGATAGCCACCTATTTTTAATATCAGTCATGCTAGGAGGCATAACTAGACAGTTTCTCACCCAGTATCATGAATGGAGTAGAAATATTCACGGGGTGGCTGGAGCCGTGCTCCGAAGTCTCACCCTGCTGTAGAGAGGCGAGGTTAGTATAGCGGGCGGGTGCGGCTTGCCATCCGCTCCTCCTCCAGAAGTCCCCCTCTCAGCTTCCTGATTCAGCTCAGATGTGTGTGTGGCCTTCGACACAGAAACATCTGCCTGAGCGGCAGCCTCTCTTATCAGTGCATGCTTCACAAGTGGAGGAGGGGAACCTTTCAGCTGTGTGGCAGCAAAAATGACTATTTCAGACCCAGGAGTCTTATTGGGTTTTACACCATGCGCCTTGTCCCACACTGGCTTGGCCTTACTCCAGGTCTGCCAAGAATTCTTCATATATTGAAAATCCCAGCTAGGCTCCCCATATCCCTCATAAATAAACATAGCACTAAGCACTATAAACCCTCTTTCAAACGAGCCTGTACATGGATAGTGTCTAAACCCAGCACATTCAGTCCAACCAGCCAGACTATCAATGTACAGCTCACAATGTGAGCTCAAACCACACCGAAACATCCAATCCTTTGGGGTTTCCCCTTTTTTGGGTTTTACATAACCAACAACGGAACCCATGGGTCACCCAACAAAATCACAACCAGTATACAACTATACAAAGAGCTATCAAATAGGTACAGAGGAGGGAGGGTTCACCAATAAACAGTAAATTGTGTTTCAATAAGTCTCAGGCAGGATAACAAATCTTTACACAGTGTACACAAAATTCAACTCGTGCCAATAGACGAGACTTCCTCCACCTTTTCAACAGGCAGGATCACAAATACAAAATTCAACATTCAGCTCGTACCAATGGATGAGACTTCTTCCACCTTATTTGAGACAAAAACGCACCTAAACTAAATTTAAACTAAATTTAAGCACAGAGATATTGAGCAGGAAGAAGACAAATTCAATACTAGGGTGTTACTTACCTGCACAGTATCGCACTTCTGACCCAAACTGTTAGAAACTGGTTCAAAGTGACCAGTCCTTCAGGTCTGAAGGATGCCCTCCGTCCTCTGTAGCCGGATCAATTTGGCGAAGTCAAGAGACACTGACACCAGGGTAGTGAATCAAGAGAGTTCCACTTTATTGAGGAAAGCACAGAGTATATATGTGTCCTATATCTACTATCTAAATCTACAGGATGACGGGTGAGGCATGTTCTAAGGGTCTACATAGAAACGAAAAAGACAAGGTTAGTAAAGATTAGATGTTATCTGCATGAACAAGCCACGAGTTGCTCGCATGCTACCCATGAGCCACTCCTGTGCTTAGAGAGAGACAGTGAAAGAGAGATCAGAAAGGGAGGGGTAAAGGAGACAAGAAGAGGGAGTGGATGACCTCGGGTGACCAGCTCGCGGTCAAGCAGTCATGTCATGGCTGATAGGCAGAGACCTTGTGTTGGGTGCCTGAAGACAGAAAAAGGCTCCAGTATCTAACAATGATCTAAATCACAATTATAGACAAACACAGTCTACCTTGACAGATAAACACACACAAATGCACAGTTGTACTGATCATGTCTGTTATTAAGTGCAGTGAGTAAACATCCACAGTGTTGGCCAGAAAAGGTCAGTGCACATTTAGATTTAAAAATGTACACCCAGGGGCCTGTTTCAGAAAGTGGGTTTAGTGAAAACTGTGAAAATTGCACAGAATATGGAGCAGTCCCCATTTATTGGATGTAAAAGTAAAAAGTCAAAAACAGACATCTGTCTTAGAAAAGCAATGTTAATCACCTCAAAAATGATGGACATGCTAATAGCAGTTTTCCTGCACGCACTGCCTTTAGCAGAATGCGTGCCAACAGTTTGGAGTTACTCATCCACAGTCTGAACTTCACATGTGGATTTGCTATCCAAATGCATCATTTTTTTTCTTTCTTTTTTCCATTTTCATTCGATAAAGCTGTGATTGCATATGAGGTAATGTAAGCCAACAAAATTTGTAATTTCCAGGACAACCTCGGCCAATAGAATGTTTGCTGAGCGAATATCTGACAACAGTTAACCAGGCTTGAATATTTCTACAGTTAACCCGGTCTTCATTGCACTTGGTCAGCTTCTCTAACTGCACAGTATTGGCTTTCAAAGTGTTCTTCCAGTATATCATATAACAAATTGCACATTAATGTTTATTTTGTGTGTGTGGTTCCTTCTTCAGTGTCCAGGCTGTCCTGTTTTAAGAAGTCTGCTTATTTCAGTGACACCGTTAAGGTTTTACACACTGGAAAATTTGTACAGCATATTTTTTATTCATATACAGTATAAGTAACATCTATTTAACTCATATCTGCACCAACTACACCCCCCACCACCACCAACACCACCACTGCTAAAAAAAAAAAAAAGAAAAACCTGCACTTCCTCTTACCCTTCTCTCTCTCTAGCATGCCCTGCTTACTGGACAAATGGGTCTTTCTAGTAAAATTGATCAGTCGGGGACAGTTTCCCAACCGCAGCTTCAGTTTGAGCAGTGGCTCAGTGTTTACTGCTGGTTCAAGGATGCGCTAACATAAATATGCGCCACAACCTGGAGTCCCACAGAGCCACGTTCAACAACACCGACAGACAAGTGTGTGCACACTCACTGAGTCAAAACGTACTTTAACCTTTGGCCTGAAGATGAATCCCTGCGGTCAAGAACAAAATCTAAAACTCAAACAAAACGCTATGACTAACAATGATGGCATAATTTCATTTTAATAGCAAAATACTATTACTAAAGACATAAATGTGGCGATTTTCTATCTACGGATGAGCGACAGGTAAAATGACATCTGTGAGATTAATTTCAAATGAACTTAAGTTAACCTAAGGTAATGGAGTACCTTAATTCAAATCTTTGCCATCTAAGACTGCTGAAAGTGCAAAGAATAGTCTCTTCCACATAGTTCTAACTGGTGTTTCTGATCTTTCTTCCGAGTCGGGTAGGCCAACAACAGGCTGTGTAAACATTGTTTTTTTCTTTTGTTTTGTTTATAATTCCACTCATAATGTTACATCCTATTTTAACAGAAATTATTCAAGAGAAATAAAACCTAGTATATTTCATGTATTCAATTCTTGTATGCACTCTCAAAGGTTCTAAAGTTGCCTGAGATACCGAGTTTTTGTGTAACTGATCATTATTACGTAGTAAACTAAGTCACGCAACTATATGATATGTGCTAAGCATTTAAACCAAAACACTAAACAATCTTCATTCTTGTCGGTGGCTTTATCGATAACAAACCCAGCTGAAAGGTACGTGCACTAAAAAGTACTGCACTAAATGTGTTCAGATTGTATACATTTTAAATCCTTCATCACAAATATTTAATCCAATACATTTTGACGTGTAATTTGGATACCACCGATACCGAATGTTCTATAAAGTAAACAGAGTCGTAATGCAGTTACTTTTAAATTCAAAATATTCCTGCCCCTACAAGAAAGAAAAATGAGTTTAGATTCTGTAAACCTTTCCATGTGCAGTTCCTTTATACTCCACCGTTAGGGAGCGAGCATTATTAGATTAAGCGCGTTAATGTCGTGCCAGTCTGATCATTTAGAAACAACCAAATGCGACGCAAAAGGAGGAGTTTTTGGCAACTGTCAAACCCCATCCTGGACAGCTATCGCCTTTTCATCTGCCTCTGCACGCACATTACTTTTGTTCAAAGGCTGCGTCTTTTAATTAATCTATTTCGCTGTGCAAAATAAGTCGGTTAGATAATTATTTGTTGTTGATGCGGAAAAGCTTTGGAACAATCCTGTGCTGGCTATCTGCACTTTGTTAGCTAGCTAGCTATAGCGGGCGGTAGATTCACCATTATTTGTTATTATTATTTATTGTCACTTTGTTAGCTAGCTAGCTATAGCGGGCGGTAGATTCTCTGTTATTTGTTATCATTATTTATTTTATATTGTTAGCTAGATAGCGATAGCAGGTGGTAGATTCTCTATTATTTGTTATTATTATTTATTGTAATTGTGTTAGCTAGTTGGCTATAGTGGACGGTAGATTCTCTATTATTTGACTGAATGCCTTCCTGTGAAGCCAAAATTGAATGACGTGAGTAGCAAACTAAGTGCAAGTAAAGCTTTCATCTACCCCCAGAACTGCCCCCCCCAGCACCCACTCCTCCCCTTCACCACAAGCACTACCACCTCCCACCCTCCACCACCATTAGCCACTCCCCCATCACTACCACCCGCTACCTCAACACTTCAGAGATGGCACTACTGTTTAGTTCTGGATTAGGCCAGGACTAGATTCTTATCTAGGAAAACCACGCTTATTCAGCCTGCAGAGAAGCCATTCATGAATCGCAGCAAAGGACGATTCTGAGTCTGACTCCCATGCTATTTAAATAAAATTGAATTATTTAGTAAGTACATTTTAGCGTATGTCCTATTCATTAATGTAACGTTCAGAGGGAACTTCATGCCTATATTCCTGGAAAGCCTATATGAATAAATGAAAACATTAGATCCTTTTAACTGACTGATTGATTAACTGATTAATTAATTGTCTCTTCTTGCAGAGATGTCAAGGCGCAGTGCACGTTTACTAACAAGTGGGTACTACCCCCACGATGATGGCGCAGGAACCTGTTCTAATGGATCTACTCGACCCATCTCTTACAAAGAGACCCCCTTCAGGTGTGTGTGCATACACGTGTGTATGTGTGTGTGTGTGTGTGTGTGTGTGTGTGTGTGTGTGTGTGTGTGTGTGTGTAGGAGTGCACGTGTATTTGGTGTACATCAGCCTCTTTCTCACCCTCCCTAATTCTCTGCCTCTGCCTATTCCTCTTTCTCTGTTTCTGTCTCTGTTTCTCTGCAGGGTCTTTAAGAGGAAGGCAGGCAACCGCAGGCTGGTCAAGTCCTCCCACACCTCAAGCCATGATGGCAGCCTCAGCCAATCACATGGCCCATACACCAGTGAGCTCATCACGGAGGCCGAATTTACAGGTCAATGCTGATTTCATATTCAACTGTTTATAACCAGTTTATGAGAAGCTATAATCAGTGTTTCTTCTTACCCACACACACACACACACACACACACACACACATTCATGGAAGTCTGTATGTATTATAGCCATGTATGTACTAAATTAGTATTACTGTAATAAACTTTTTAAACAGATTGTCAATACATCAATTAATTTACTTAATACTCACCATATACCTAATACTCATCATATACCTCTTGTGCACCAGATACTTAAATTCCATCTCCAACTCCCCTAGTCAGATTGAATTTGCTTCATTGTACTTCATTGAACTGTTACTAAAGCAGTGTTAAAGCGGCACTAACGCTATTCTAAAGCTATTCTAAAACTATGCTATATTATACTAAAACAATGCTAAAGCAGTAGTAAATTAGTACTGCAGTAGCATCAGCTTGTCCCATGTTTTCATGAAACGTTTACCTTCTGCTGTATTTTGTGGTTATTGTGGAAAAAGCATCATTATCACTTGTTTTAATGATGTATTGTTTGTTTAGCTCATGCCTTTGTTTTGCTCTACCGGTGGCTGGGAACAGCATGGCACAGCCTGACCTCTGAAATCTCTCCGCTTAATGTTTTTGTGCTCAGCAGGTAAGTTTGTGTGTGCATGTGAATGTGTATATGTGTGTACACGAGTGTGTGTTTGCATGTTTGTGTTTGTATAGACAACTCTGTACTCTGCATTGCTATGTTCTCCCTCTGTCTCTCCACAGACACACTGCAGGTGTGAGGAAGGCTATCCTCCTCCTCCTCCTCTTCCTCCTCTTGCTGCTTTTTGGTGAGTGCTTTTCTGAGTCACTACATTTCAAATCATCTCATGTCCGAGCTCCTGTGTGGTGAAAAAAATTTACATGCAGCACACAAAAAGCACAAAGACAGAAACACACATGTACCGATGCAGTGTAAGATAACAGGTGTGCTGGAACAGTTAGTAAAAGACGGCAGGTGTATTCGTAACAGATGATTTGATGACTACAGCGTTAGTGACGTGTGTAGCTGACAGGTGCTTTAGTGACAGGTCTGTTATTTTTTACAGGCGCATGGTACTGGTACCCTTTTGTCAGTACTCAAATGTTAGACACTGAAGAAAAGACCACAGTTGATCCCACGCAGCTCAACACACCTGTCCAAGCACCTCTGGATGTGAGTACTCTCATTGGTTGAAGAGTCACTGGAGGACTGACACCACACACGTTTATTGGATGCCTCCTATGTCCTAGAACAAATACTGTTTTATACTACTCACAGGTAATAAATCCACTATTTCAACATTCTTCTCTCTCTCGCTTTCTCTCTCTCTCTCTCTCTCTCTCTCTCTCTGGTGCTGCTTGCAGAATCATGTGCTCAGTGTGAAGTTGTCAGCTATCAGGGACGAGATGATGAAGTGGTCTGAGGACAGAGCGAGAAACATGGAGGCCATGCTGGTGAGAAAATGAGAGAGAGAGAGACAGAGAGAGAGAGAGAGGAAAAGAGTGAGAGAAAGAATATGAGAGTCAGAGAGGGAGAGAGTCATAATAATTCAGTGGAGCACAAAGGATTATTTTTCAAATGAATGGTGTGGACTGTCAGGTGTACAATATAATAAAATAACTCTACAGTATCATCCAGCAGAATACAGAATACAAAACAAATGAGTAAAGCAAGATATCCTGAAATAAAAAATTATGTATCACTTAGATGACAATACCAGCCAGAGAATTACTTTCAGTACTTGTAAATTACTGTAATGAATTGGCACTTGAACTAAAAATGTAAAAAAATGCAAATAAGGGTGTGACAGCACCAATATCAGCTATAATTCTCTGAAATGACTGTGTGTGTATTTGTGTTTTTGTGTGTGCAGACACTTCAAAGAAATATGCAGGCACTGCGAGTTAAAGTGAAGAAGTAAGAGGGCCTTTTCTCTTCCTTTATCTCAGCTCACTCATTAAACCACTTATTGTGCGAATGTTTAGGACTTTTTGCATTTTGTCCCCCCAGTATCAACTCTCAGCACCAGCGTCAGATTTTCCATCTGAGATCCAGCCTCCAGGCAGCTTTGGAACAGCTAAAGGCATCATCTCCTCCCCACCTTGTCACAGAGCCAGCAAACTTCTCCTCAGGAAAATCCTCATCAGAGGATGGCGACTACCCACAGAGCACACAGTCCAGTGAGTGTGTGTGTGTGTGTGTGTGTGTGTGTGTGTGAGAGAGAGAGAGAGAGAGAGAGAGAGAGAGAGAGAGAGAGAGAGAGAGAGAGAGAGAGACACAGACAGACAGACAGTTAGACAGAGAATCTAACTTCTCTCAGGTTCTGTTCAGGCTTCAGCTGAGGCAGAGTTTGGCTTCTGAAAAGCGCTCACTCCTCACCATATTAAACAGACCTTATCATCATCATTATCACCTGTTTGAATGATGTATTGTTTGTTTGTTTGTTTAGCTCGTGCCTTTGCAGTGCTCTACTTGTTGATGGGAACAGCATGGTACAGTCTGACCTCTGGAATCTCTCTGCTTGATGTTTTTCTGTTCAGCAGGTACATTTGTGTGTGGACATGCGTGTGTGTGCATGTGAACGTGTATATGTGCGTGTCTGTACGTGAGTGTATATGAGCATGTTTGTGTATGCAACTCTGCACTCTGCATAGCCATGTTCTCTCTCTGTCTCTCCACAGACGCAGTGCAGGTGTGAGGAAGGCTCTCCTTCTCCTCCTTTTCCTCCTCTTGCTGGGTTTTAGTGAGTCTGCATTCCTGAATCACCACATCTCAAATCATCTCATGTCCGCGCTCCCGTGTGGAGAAAGAAATTTGCACTCAACACACAAAAGACACAATGACAGAAACGTACATGTACTGATGCAGTGTAAGCTGACAGGTCTGCTGGTAGCAGTTAGGAAATGACAGCAGGTGTACTGGTAAGATTTTTTGATGACTGGCATGTTAGTGACGTGTGTAACTGACAGGGGCTTTAGTGACAGGTGTGTTATTTTTTACAGGAGCATGGGACTGGTATCTCTTACTCACTGCACAACTGTTGCACAATGATTGATCCCACGCACCTTCACACATCTGTCTGAGCCCCTCTGTATGTGAGTACTCTCATTGGCTGAAGAGTCACTGCAGGATCGAAACCACACACGTTTATTGGATGCCTCCTATGTCCTAGAACACATACTGATAATAAACCTACTGTTTCAAAATTCTTCTCTCTCTCTCTCTCTCGCTCTCTCTCTCCAGCCTGAGGTCTACGCTGTTAACTGCCGGGTGGTCCGTGGTTCCCAAAGTTTCCTGGTTATCGCTCTGTCCTACCCCGTCCAGATTACCCACGTTACCTTGGAACACATCCCTCGTAACGTGTCACCCACTGGACACATAAACAGCACTCCAAAGGACTTCACCGTTCATGTGAGTCATGAAAAACACACACATACCCGCACACACACAACACCAATGTTGCCTGAGGCTGCTGTAATGATTTTGTTATGCATGTGCATCTAATTTTATGCATTATGCTGTGTGGGTTTTTAAAATAGTGTATTTTAACCAATGATAAATACATGTAGCCAATGAAAGCACAATAATAGTTTTAATTAATAGTTTTAATTAATAATGTCATCTCGTGATAGAGCTGCTCCTGTTTAAGGGGTTCCAGGGTGTAATGTGACACAGCCTAATTCTTATACACTCCTGCACTTCCCTTGAACTGACACATGAAAACGAGGAAGGAAAACCTCTTGGAACATTTACCTATGACCAAGATGGAGAAACCATCCAGATCTACCAACTTCCTGTAAGAAAGTTGTACAGTCACTCACCAAAACACAGAAAGATGGAAAATGTACACATCACTTTTTATTCCAATAATGTTAGCACTGTTGTAATGCTAGTAGTGTTAATATTATTAATACTGTATTATTGGTATTAGTGTATTTAATGTATTTATATATACTTTACATATTCTCACACACACACACACACACACACACGACTATAAGTAATATCTGCTGTACATATAACTGAGTAGGTATGTGTGCAGTATTTGTATGATAAGTACAATACTTATGTGTTTTATATTATGCTGTAAAATATGGATTTTATGATGATAACATATTGATAAAGCATTTACTGCTGCTCTTTCTGTCCTCCAGAAAATATGTAAAGAACAATGCATTACAGTATGTGTTTGTGTGCAAGCACACGATGTGTGTGCATGTGTGTGTTTGTGAAGGGATTATGTGTGATGTATTATAGTGTGTAGTCCATGTTATAATGTTATATAATATTGTAGTATGTAGTAATATATTAGAGTAGGATGTGTTGTTTGCAGGAGTCTCCCAGTGAGGTGTACTGCCTGGGTTCACCCAGAGTACATCCGTCTCTATCGCTTCTGGGTCCACGGCCTACCCTGCAGCATCTGACAGGCAGAACACAGAACATGAAAAATAATAAATAAATTAATAAATAAGCCCCCTTTCATTCTGTTTACCATCACATGACAAGTTCAGGTCATGACTGGGTGTCACCCTTTGGTACTCAATTTGATAACATTCATTGACACGCTGGCCCATTATAACATCTACAGTAATACATCCCCCCTCTAGTGGACAAATTAATGTACCACATCCCAAATGCATGTCAAAAGAACAAGTTCATCCTTGTTTCACTGATCTTAGGCCAGTTTTGCTGTTGCTCCACTTAAGAATAAAAGAATTATGGACAAAAATTTGTACAACACTCAAAAAATAGAACATAAATGGTGCCACACTAAGCTTGTAGTCTTCCAGCTTGCATGGAAGGAGAGCCTTCTCAAGTACAGAAAAGCACTTATGAACACTCCAACAGCTTATCTCTTGACCCTAATAGAAAATAACCAAAATAATCCTATATTTCTTTTTAGTACAAATGCACATCTACTTAGAAATAAAAGTCACACCAATACTCAGATTACAACATCACATAGTAGTAATGAGTTCATGAATTTCTTTAATGAGAAAAGTAAGCACATTAGAGATAACATTAATAGTATTAAGATGACATCGAGCAGCTACTTAGAGATCAGAACAACCAAGCCAAAACGACTCTAGAATCCTTTACACCAATCCAAGACCCAGAACCTACATCTCTGATCTCGTGCTCAAAATCCTCCACTTGCTTACTAGAGTCACTGCCCTCACACTTCCTTAAGGAAATCCTACCTGAAGTAACTGAACCTTTACTAAATTTAATAAACTCCTCCTTGAACATTGGCTATGTTCCTAAACCATTCAAATTATCAGTAATTAGACCACTTATCAAAAGAATGTGAGCTGTCAAACTACTGGCCAATCTTAAACCTTTCATTTATTTCTGCTCAGCAGGTAAGTTTGTGTGTGCATGTGAATGTGTATATGTGTGCACATGAGTGTGTATGCACATGTTTGTGTTTGTATATACAACTCTGTACTCTGCATTGCTATGTTCTCCCTCTGTCTCTCCACTCCAAGAGTCACTGCAGGACTGAAACCACACACATTGATTGGATGCCTCCTATGTCCTAGAACACATACTGTTAATACTGGTAATAAACCCACTGTTTCAAAATTCGTCTCTCTCTCTCTCTCCAACCCATGTCTTGTCATAAACAGTGATCGTTTTTTTCACACCCAATAGTTTGATGCTTTATCGTGTACATTCAGCCAAAACCATCATTTAGGGCCAGCAGACGTTTACCTGTCCGAAGCGATATCTGGCTAGATAGACGAGCTAATTGGAAGATTTCCACTCTCTTGAAGAAAAATCATGAGCAACAAGAAAACGGACACGGAAGCCGAAAAAGAAGTCATATCTGGTTATATACACGCAGTGTCCCCGAAAAAATGTCAGCGCGAAACAGGCACTTCAATAATTCAGTTGTGCAGAGATGAGCACCGCCACGCAGTTTGTTTCTCACTGGACAAACATGAGGGTCACGGCTGCCAGAAATTCTACACCAGTTATATCAATAAGAGAAACAAACGTATTAAGTAAGCATCGATGATAAATTACTGTTTGAAATGTAACCTTGTGTGCAACGAATGGAGCGACGTGTTTCCTAGTTTTACATAGTTTTGTGATCTCGGTTAATGGCGAACGTTTGCTGCTAGCTAGTTCTATAAGCGAGCTAGTTAACGCTATATTAGCTAGCAAAAGTGAATCTTTTATACCATCAAACCAATACGTTTAAGATACACAACACCACATAAGGAGCCATCTATATCGCTGTAAATGGCACCTTTCCAAAGAATTAAACATGGTAGCTAATTAAGCTTTGCTAGTTTGTTAACACTGTCGTGTCCGTTGATGCAGGAAAGAAGAGACAGGAACCAGTGCGTTACCCTGTGGCCTTTTATTAATGCAGAGCTCTGGAGATGTCACTTCACAACGCAGTGCGAGTGAGATCTAAAGCATAACTTTGCAACAGACAGACTTATAGTTTTTCTCGCCTTGCACCACTTCTGCTTTTGTGCTTTTCCATCTCAGCCGTCACCTCTGTTTGACCATCTCGTACGCATATCTTCTTGCGTAATCACACATATGCATGTCTAGGGCATTTCCTTTTATGTCTGGTTTCATGTCTGGACATACAGTAATTATTTTATTAATTCAAGCATTAGTCCTATTTCATTCTGCGCATTATTCTCTATTAGTGTAAGCTTAGCATTCATTTAATTTATGAAACCCCACAACACCGACATAACTATTAATCCTGAGCCAGAATTTCAGTAGCTAGTTAGCTAGCTAGGTAGATATCTAGTTAACTTGCTTGTTACGAAGCCGCCATCTTAGGATGTCATACTTCGCTGTCAAACGCTTTTTCCAGTTTGACGGAGCACCATGTCACAAGGCAAAAGTGATAAGTGGCTCGGTGAACAAAAAATTGAAATTTTGGGTTCATGGCCAGGAAACTCCCCAGATCTCAATCCCACTGAGAACCTGTGGTCTATCCTCAAAAAGAGGGTGGACAAACAAAAACTGTGATCAACTCCAAGCACTGATTAGGCAAGAATGGGTTGCCATCAGTTAAGATTTTGCCCAGAAGCTGATATCCAGCATGCCGAGGTGAATTGCAGTCTCACAAAGAGGACTGTATACAGGTGTATGCAGGCACAATAAAGGAAGACAACAGTCTTCCCCATTTCACTAAAAACAGTGATACACTGTCACACTTAAAATACACTACAGTTAACAGTTTTAATAAAGGTTTAATGGAGGACAAACCTGGAGAGACCTGTAGCTCATCTGAGTGCAGGTTGTGTTGGCTTCTCTCTTGGTTGGATTTGATTGGCCTGATTAATGATTTAAATGAACTGAAAAGCTACTAAAAGTTTTTACATTTTTTATATACCAGCTGTTCTTAGTGACACATACTCAGAAGATGATTTGAAAAAAAAAAATTATCTGGCATATTAATACAAGCACAAATACTGGCTTTAACTGTTTATCAACAGTTTTCACTCATCAAAACATTTTGTCATCTGACATTTTGGAACTGTATGAAGAGGTTTCTTTGAGAGGTAATTTAATTTATTGAAAAAGTGTAGGACATTAGTAAAGAAATTCACAAATCCAAAGAAATAACATGGACTGGGATTGGTGGGGGACAGTTAGGTGTGTTAGATCAGGGTCAGAGTGAATGACAGTGTTAGGTGGACAACTTGTATCGGATTCGTGCGGCTTGGGGCACTCGTGTCAGGGAGAAGTGTGGGGTACTGATATCAGGCAGTTGTGTGGCGTGGGGTACTGATATCAGGGAGTCGTGTGGCGTAGGGTACTGATATCAGGGATTTGTGTGGCGTGGGGTACTGATATCAGGCAGTCGTGTGGCGTGGGGTACTGATATCAGGCAGTCTTGTGGCGTGGGGTACTGATATCAGGCAGTCGTGTGGCGTGGGGTACTGATATCAGGCAGTCGTGTGGCGCGAGGCACTGATATCAGGCAGTCGTGTGGCGTGGGGTACTGATATCAGGCAGTCGTGTGGCGTGGGGTACTGATATCAGGGAGTCGTGTGGCGTGGGGTACTGATATCAGGCAGTCGTGTGGCGTGGGGTACTGATATCAGGCAGTCGTGTGGCGTGGGGTACTGATATCAGGCAGTCGTGTGGCGTGGGGCACTTCAATGTGGGAAAGTGGCTGCTGCAGACATTTTAATGGCTGGATTGGCGCTCTGATGTCGAGCTGTATGTGTGCTGTTGTGACCACAGTGAAGACCCTGTTTCAGTCTCTCTGCTTTAGTGCATCCATGGAGACAGTCACCATCATCCGTCCTTGGCCCTTTTCCTACCACCAATGCCGGGAACCTCTATGTCCTCATGGCTATGGACAGATTCATGAAGGTTCAACACCTTTAACATTATTTGAATCTTTTGTTACAGGCATTGTCAATTGTTTACTTACTTCAGATCATTTGAAATTAAATGTATAGATTTTTTGTCTAATGATCATTCTTAAATTGGAAAAAACTGACAATGTTTAATGACCCGTTATGTCATGGGACTGATTGCTGAGTGACTTTAAATGAACTGCAGTGAACTGAAAATGAAATGAAATGCATATTTACCATATATTAGTACTAAAAAGATGTTTCCAAAACATCATATAGTCTAGAGAGCATGTATCTGACCACAATGGTCAAGCCTTTAATGGTAGCCCATGGACTAATGGGAGTGATGTATAGCTCCATTATTTTGTTCCTTTAATTAGTAAAAATATATCTTCATATATTTTTGCTGTTCATGTGCAAGTGCAGTAGATCAAATCCTGCTTGTGCAAGAGAAACATGGTGAGGTCCAAATGCACCAGCTAACTGACAAATTTATTATATGGAGGTTTGTTATTTTGTAGAGGTCCATTTAGTTTAAAGTATATTGATTGAAAAAAAAAAGTTTAATCTTTGGTGGCTATAACTTTCACCTGGTGCTGAATTTCACTCTTTGGACATTTATTCGTCCGGTTTGAAAGACTTATTTTTTCTTTGTGTTTTTCCCTTTATCTCAACACAGATTTATATAGACATGTTTTACACTGTGGTGATCCTATACTTTAATGGCAATGCATTTTATACTTTAGCTAATTCTGTACAATGAAATTTAGGAGTATAGGTCTTACTTTGAGGACACTAGGCTAATTTGAAATTTGTCTGTATGTCATTTTCAGTAGGAATAACCTGCTTCTCAGGGAACATCAGCAGAGATGAGATGGCCAGTAGCAGAGGGGAGATTGATGAGACCTTCCCAGCACTACCTTGGGAGGGACCAGAGAGATCAGGCAAGAAAAAAAAAAAGATTATTTGGTCCAAAACAAACCATTCACCAACATGTTTACTGTTGCAGGTTTTTAATGAAAAAATATCAGATCAGTATTGATATTGGTTGACATTAAAACACAGGATGTTGACATTGGATTGGTACAGAAAAACTGGTATCATGCCATCGCTATCATTTACAGCTGTGTGATAACAGGCTGAAATCGTGAAGAGCTGATAATGTCCTCGGGCATCAGATTCAATGATGATGACACCTACTATTACAACGTCCTTCTAATGACCTACAAAGCACAACGGTCTTGCTCTACAGTACCTTAGCAAATTCATGAGAACAGGAGAGAATATACAGCAGTGCCATGAGTTCTATATGGCATCAAGTAAAATTGACTTTTTTGGGTATTAAAAGCAAAAAACAAAAAACAAACTCTATTCCTGATGCTACTCCATTATGTATGTATGTGTGTGTGTGTGTGTGTGTGTGTGTGTGTGTGTGTGCGGGTGCGCGTGCGTGTGTGCGTTTGTGCGTGTTTGTGTATAATACAACATTTAAGCTACCTTGGTCTTTCCTTGTGTTTCCCTTCCTTCTACTTTCACTTCTGTTTGCTGGTTTTCTCATCACTCTTTTACAGCTTTGTTGCCTAGCCAAAGCTGTTATAGTGGTCTGATGAGCTAAGTCACAATTATAGACAAACACAGTCTAACAATAATTAAAAACACACAAATTCACAGTTGTACTCATCATGTCTGTTAGTAAGCATATTGAGTAAACATCCACATTGTTGGCCAAAAAAGGTCAGTGAACACTTAGAACACTTAAAAATGTACAACCAGGGGCCTGTATCAGAAAGCAGGTTTAGTGAAAACTCAGTTAGTTGGCTTAGAGTTGAAACAAACTTGAGATTTTCTGTTTCACAAAGAGGGTTTGGCTGACTGGGCTCACTGCACAACACCGGGTATTTGCTATTTATTTGATGGGCTATTCATTTTTATCTGATGGATGAGCAGCCAAGACAAAATGATGCTGTACCTGTAATCCTTAATCAAAACCTGCACAAAGGAAAATGTTTTTAAGATCCAGATTTAAATAATTGCACATAATATGGAGCGGTCACCATTTATAGGATTTAAAAGTAAAAGATGTCCAAAACAGATGTCTGTCTTAGAAAAGCAATGTTAATCACCTCAAAAACGATGGACGTGCTAATAGCAGTTTTCCTGCACGCACTGCCTTTAGCAAAATGCATGCCAGCAGTTTGGACTTACTCATCCATGCAGTCTGTACTTCACATGTGGACCTGCTATCCAAATGCATCATTTTTTCTTTCTTTTTCAATTTTCATTTGATAAAGCTGTGATTGCATATGAGGTCATTTAAAACTAAACGTTTGTAATTTGCAGGACAACCTCGGCCAATGGAATGTTTGCTGTCTAACACTGAAGCTTGAATATCTGACAACAGTTTACCAGGCTTGAATATCTCTACAGTTAACCAGACATTGAGAGTGCTTCCAAACGCACATGGCCTTGACAGACACACATGCCTGCTCCCTGCTTTCATAGACCCAGTCAGTGCAAACACAAGGAAATAAAGGTAGAGGCATATCGGAATAGCAGCAAATGAATAAGAACAACAGGTGTCTTTGTAACACATTTCAAGTAGAAACTAGTACTATGTAAATTATCATGTCAGGTTTGTGTTGGTCAAGAGCATGTGCCATAATCGGTTTGTCCGTCTGCTTATGCTGTGGTATCTAGAATGTCTCACAGTCATTAGAAAAATAAGTACCAGAATCCTTTATTGTTTTATTTGAAAGTACGTGATCTGAAATAAATCATCTAATTGTAGGTATTTAGCTCGAAACTAGAGTTGTATTATATAGAATGTCATTAGGTTGAATGGGAATGTAAAATAGTAGCTAGTGGGACCTCTGTGTTCCGTCCCACTCAATGATGTACACCAGGTTGTGAATAAAAGGGGTTTCCTTTTATTTTCCACACTATAACAAGTTCAGCAACCACATTTAATTTCACTGAGGGGTCAGCTAGCAAGCCCACAGGAGGTATGTCTCGCTCTGCCATGCACCTCCCAGTAAATGTTACAACTTCTTCCATAATAACAATATAATAAAATATATAAATTAAAGGAAGCTGTTGTCATATAGTGTAGTCGTTTGAGTATAAATAATGATCTCATAATAATCTTATCTACATATTCTTATACATTTACAGAGTAACATTCACTCATATACTCAAATTTCATATCATACATAGAAAACGTCCATCTCATCCATTGTAGTTTTTTTTCCTGATCAATAATACAAAAAAAAATTTAAAAATGAACAGCACCCAGCGATGAACCTCAATTATTTCAAGCTAACTATAAAACAGCTTAAGTCAGCATTTGCTTGCAGGTAGAACACAAAATATTCAGATTAATGCATCTGAGTTAAAAATTAAACACAATGAAATCAAATTAAATTGACTCACCTACAACAAGCTCAGCAATCACATTTAATTTTACTAAGTGGTCAGCTAGCCAGCCTATACAAAACAGGGTATTGTTAGAAATTCTGCACATGTAATTCACTTAGCTTCACATCTCACACTGCTTATAATTATAAGATAACGTATCCACATTGGTAATAATGTGATGAAATCTGCCAACAATAGTGAGACTGAGCATATTAAATAATAAGACAAACTGATCACTTAGTCCACATATTTCTAAATGAGAAGAAAAGTTCTTACAAACAATATAAAGCACACAATTATATATGGGAAAACAGTTACATTTGTCATTAAGAGAAGCACTACTTTATAGATAGAAAGCATTACGTATTACACAAACGTCATAACTGTCCTAATATTAATAGTTCAACAGTCTTCCTCTGTCTATTATGCACACTGTAAACATGTTAAATATCTGCCTTGCTGTTACAATGAAATGACTTCCGGCACCCTGAAAATTGTTTTACACACACGCAGCTGTAACGAGGTGGCCTGAGTACCGAGGGCAGGGAGCAGGATGCACAGACTCAATCGACATGGACGAACATTTATTACATACAACATAACGGCACTCACATATAACATGAACATGAATACGTTTAACAATAACGAGACTAATCTTGACATCCACAGGCTACACCAACAATGATCAACAATACTGTACGCACTAACAAGGGTTTAAATACACAAACAAGATGAGGTACAGGTGTGTGCAGGCATGGCCATAAACATATACTCCCAAGTCACGTGGCAGGCCAAACCGTGTGACTCGCAGGAGGCAAACGTTCTGTGACAGCAGCCACACTCATACACACACAAGCATAGTGCAACTCTGTGTTTACGCATCAATGATTGAATGTGCAAGTGCATGTATATGCAAGTTTAAATTATTATGCACAAATGTAAATAGTAGGCTATTTATGTGAAAATGTTTCATATGTATGTGCAAGTACAGTTTCCCTGATTTCTCTTTAAACGGGCCCTCATAGTTCAGCAGTAATGAGGCTAGTTAGATTTTTCTCAGAATTAAGTACACTTTGGAATGTTATATGTATCACAGTCTCCGGTGGTGAGCCATACATGGTTAATCAATCCAGGTTGGGGAATCTGTTAGAGTCGCTGCATTAATGACATATCTGTTTGCATTGTCAGTTGTTGCTATGGCAGCAATTAAATTAGGAAATTCAAAGAAAAACAACTCATCTCCACTCTTGGAACTTTAGAACCCCCTCTGTCCCGTGTCATAATGTCACACATGAGTGGAATCCCATGAACACCTTTACAGATCAGTCTGTGGAAAGACACTGAAGAGGACAGATCGAACAATGAGGCGTTTCTGGAGCTGGTGTGCTGGAGGTATCGAGAATGAATATATTGATACAAAGGAGGTGGAATCCAGGAGAGACTTAATAAAGAAAAGCAAAAGAGGAAAGCAGAAGTGGAATCTAAAAAAATTGAAGATAGAGTGGAAAAAACGTCCTACAGTTGGTATGGATATTTGATTATTTTTTCTGCTTTTTGGCCTTGCCTTTCTAAAAGGATTAATTTAAATCTCATGTATAAAAAAACAGTAAACTAAATAATCTTTACAATAAGGGACAAAAACTGACTTATTGAAAATGCTTTTATCCTTTGATCAGCAGTGACTAAAACTCTCATTTAAAATATGCAACACCACTTGAAGTATTAGTGCATTATTAGTCTATTACAAGGTTTTAGGCTCTTGTCAGGCTGTATGTAGTACATACAATATGTGTTCTATATATATCCAGAAGTAATGATACTTGCTCCGGCAGATTTGAAGATGGCCCATGAACGAACTGAAAGGACTGTGGCAGCATGTCTAAGTGAAGTGACTGATGGATATGACTTGTACAGATCAGCCAGGACCAAGCAGAGGCACTCTGTGGTACCTGCTTCACCAGCCCTGAAAAGGGTCAACAAAGACACCAAACCAGGTGTGGATACAAAGCAGTCAGTCATCTTCCCTCTAGGGCCAAGAGAACATGAGTGGCTTGTGAAGTGTGCTGCAGGACAGCAGGATCAAATCTGCCAGCTTCTGCTCCAGGACATCAAGCTGGCAGAGAAGAGAAACTTCATTTCTGGCTTCACAGTACTTCACTGGGCTGCTAAACAAGGAAACAGTGAAATAGTGCGCAAGATCCTTCTTCTTTCACAGCAAGGTGGGCCAGGGGTTGACGTTAACATCAAGAGCTACGACGGCTACACCCCACTACACATGGCTGCTATTCACAGCCACGAATCAGTCCTGAGTGTTCTGGTGCGTGATTATGGTGCCAACTGCAACATACGTGACAACAGTGGCAAAAAGCCCTATCAGTACTTACACAAGGACGCCTCACCCAAGGTGAGAGAGATGCTTGGCGACCCTCACGCTGCGGATTACAAGCCCCCAGGCTATGAGCAGCACTTTTCAGATCCGCCCAAAGGGCTCAGCACTTGGAGTAAACTATTTCAGTCCAAGCACAGAAAAATACTTAGATGCGGATCAAGATTCCACTCAGCCTTGAAGCAGCTTCACCAGCATTGACCAAGATGTGGACAGGATAGACTACATTAATTTCCCAAATGTTTCCCTACAATGAACTTCCCAAATTAAATAGCATATCCTCAAATAAACATTTTCTCTAACTTGTCTTTCACTCCTGATTTCTGTGATCAAAACCTTAAGCTTTGAAATAAATCATTTGCACATAGATGTTTGAAATATTGCATAGTCATATCTGCCTTGAACCATTGTCTGTTTTCCTTGAATATTCTCTAATGTTTTGTCTTTGAGTAATGAAATGTTTTTGAGGTCTTTCATCAGCTGTGTAAGCAAAGTGCTTCTGAGTTAGTAGTAGGAGAAGCCAGTTTATATATGAAAAATTAGTAGTGTGCTTTATATTGTTTGTAAGAACTCTTTCTTTGTATTTATAAATGTGTAGACTAAGTGCTCAGGTGAAATTAGTATGACAAAAATGTTCCAACCTATTATGGCTTAAAAGACAATTGTCACCTATCCCCAAATATCAGTATTTAACTTTGCTCTTGTGTTCCAGTTGTTTTGTTTCCCTCTTTCTGTTCTTTTAATGTACTATACTGAATTAATTTATGTTTTGTAAGGTAACTCGAGGTAAATGCCTGACACAATCAAAGCCTAAGACTGAGACAAAGAAGCTATAAATTTGCATGAACACATCTGTTGAGCCTTTCCTGCTTATTCCACCCCTGAGATCAGTAGTTAAAAACTGATTTCAGCAGAGTCATTTCAAACAGAAGTAATTACAAGTCTAGAACCCCTCACGAGAAGAATATTGTACTTAGAATAACATCTTATTTTATATGTTTGTCAGATACCCAGTTTGTTAGTCTGTCTAAACTTGATTCATTTGCTCGTCACTATTCAGTCAACTTAAGGTCATCTTCTTTTGGCATTGGTAGAATTTAGATTAGTGCTGTTTGGCCGACAGTAATCACCTGATTTGGTTTTCCAACAAACTGGTATGTATGGCAGGAATGGCAGTATCCAACATCACTCCTAATCGATGGCCAAAAGAAATGTTGTAGAATGTGGTGAGTGTTTTTTTTATGTGCGCTTAATTGAAAACGTGGTAAAAGAAGAGCCTTTCTAAAGAATATACATAAAGCCCAAGAGAGAAAAAAAAATTATTTACATCAAAGTTGGAGGTGGATTCACGCTCCACACCCACTACGGTTGCCAAGAAGACCCATCGCGCTGTAAATACATAAAGCACATTCATCAAAATGACAACACTTGTGATACATTTCACAAACGTGCCGCAAATACACAAAGCAAATTCATCAAAATGACAACACAACCCAGTGCAAATTCAGGAAAACTTACGCAACTTCAGAAGTGCTGCAAATCCAGTCACAACACAATGGAAGTTTGCCACAACAACAGAATGGCTGTTTGCAGAGGACACGGGGAGGAGATGGACTTCTGAGATCAGCGCCAAGTCTTTTGGAAGTGAAAAGTAAGTTTTTCGGTTACCATGGTTTTATTATGATATACATGATACAGAATGAAAGACCGACCTATTCGTGCATATTTATTTATGCTAGGCTGTAGGCAGCCTTAAAAATGATGATTAAAATCCAAAATACCTACAATTAGATTGTTATTTATTTCAAATCACATTTTGTATGCATGTAGCTATAAACATCACACTTCAGATAAGATAAGAACAAGATAGTTGACCAGCATGAGCAATAACCACACTGGTCAACCAGTATAATCAGATGTGACCAGTATGACCAGTATGATTCATGAAGGTTCAACACCTTTAACATTATTTGAATCTTTTGTTACAGGCATTGTCAATTGTTTACTTACTTCAGATCATTTGAAATTAAATGTATAGATTTTTTGTCTAATGATCATTCTTAAATTGGAAAAAACTGACAATGTTTAATGACCCGTTATGTCATGGGACTGATTGCTGAGTGACTTTAAATGAACTGCAGTGAACTGAAAATGAAATGAAATGCATATTTACCATATATTAGTACTAAAAAGATGTTTCCAAAACATCATATAGTCTAGAGAGCATGTATCTGACCACAATGGTCAAGCCTTTAATGGTAGCCCATGGACTAATGGGAGTGATGTATAGCTCCATTATTTTGTTCCTCTAATTAGTAAAAATATATCTTCATATATTTTTGCTGTTCATGTGCAAGTGCATTAGATCAAATCCTGCTTGTGCAAGAGAAACATGGTGAGGTCCAAATGCACCAGCTAACTGACAAATTTATTATATGGAGGTTTGTTATTTTGTAGAGGTCCATTTAGTTTAAAGTATATTGATTGAAAAAAAAAAGTTTAATCTTTGGTGGCTATAACTTTCACCTGGTGCTGAATTTCACTCTTTGGACATTTATTCGTCCGGTTTGAAAGACTTATTTTTTTCTTTGTGTTTTTCCCTTTATCTCAACACAGATTTATATAGACATGTTTTACACTGTCGTGATCCTATACTTTAATGGCAATGCATTTTATACTTTAGCTAATTCTGTACAATGAAATTTAGGAGTATAGGTCTTACTTTGAGGACACTAGGCTAATTTGAAATTTGTCTGTATGTCATTTTCAGTAGGAATAACCTGCTTCTCAGGGAACATCAGCAGAGATGAGATGGCCAGTAGCAGAGGGGAGATTGATGAGACCTTCCCAGCACTACCTTGGGAGGGACCAGAGAGATCAGGCAAGAAAAAAAAAAAGATTATTTGGTCCAAAACAAACCATTCACCAACATGTTTACTGTTGCAGGTTTTTAATGAAAAAATATCAGATCAGTATTGATATTGGTTGACATTAAAACACCGGATGTTGACATTGGATTGGTACAGAAAAACTGGTATCATGCCATCGCTATCATTTACAGCTGTGTGATAACAGGCTGAAATCGTGAAGAGCTGATAATGTCCTCGGGCATCAGATTCAATGATGATGACACCTACTATTACAACGTCCTTCTAATGACCTACAAAGCACAACGGTCTTGCTCTACAGTACCTTAGCAAATTCATGAGAACAGGAGAGAATATACAGCAGTGCCATGAGTTCTATATGGCATCAAGTAAAATTGACTTTTTTGGGTATTAAAAGCAAAAAACAAAAAACAAACTCTATTCCTGATGCTACTCCATTATGTATGTATGTGTGTGTGTGTGTGTGTGTGTGTGTGTGTGTGTGTGTGCGGGTGCGCGTGCGTGTGTGCGTTTGTGCGTGTTTGTGTATAATACAACATTTAAGCTACCTTGGTCTTTCCTTGTGTTTCCCTTCCTTCTACTTTCACTTCTGTTTGCTGGTTTTCTCATCACTCTTTTACAGCTTTGTTGCCTAGCCAAAGCTGTTATAGTGGTCTGATGAGCTAAGTCACAATTATAGACAAACACAGTCTAACAATAATTAAAAACACACAAATTCACAGTTGTACTCATCATGTCTGTTAGTAAGCATATTGAGTAAACATCCACATTGTTGGCCAAAAAAGGTCAGTGAACACTTAGAACACTTAAAAATGTACAACCAGGGGCCTGTATCAGAAAGCAGGTTTAGTGAAAACTCAGTTAGTTGGCTTAGAGTTGAAACAAACTTGAGATTTTCTGTTTCACAAAGAGGGTTTGGCTGACTGGGCTCACTGCACAACACCGGGTATTTGCTATTTATTTGATGGGCTATTCATTTTTATCTGATGGATGAGCAGCCAAGACAAAATGATGCTGTACCTGTAATCCTTAATCAAAACCTGCACAAAGGAAAATGTTTTTAAGATCCAGATTTAAATAATTGCACATAATATGGAGCGGTCACCATTTATAGGATTTAAAAGTAAAAGATGTCCAAAACAGATGTCTGTCTTAGAAAAGCAATGTTAATCACCTCAAAAACGATGGACGTGCTAATAGCAGTTTTCCTGCACGCACTGCCTTTAGCAAAATGCATGCCAGCAGTTTGGACTTACTCATCCATGCAGTCTGTACTTCACATGTGGACCTGCTATCCAAATGCATCATTTTTTCTTTCTTTTTCAATTTTCATTTGATAAAGCTGTGATTGCATATGAGGTCATTTAAAACTAAACGTTTGTAATTTGCAGGACAACCTCGGCCAATGGAATGTTTGCTGTCTAACACTGAAGCTTGAATATCTGACAACAGTTTACCAGGCTTGAATATCTCTACAGTTAACCGGACATTGAGAGTGCTTCCAAACGCACATGGCCTTGACAGACACACATGCCTGCTCCCTGCTTTCATAGACCCAGTCAGTGCAAACACAAGGAAATAAAGGTAGAGGCATATCGGAATAGCAGCAAATGAATAAGAACAACAGGTGTCTTTGTAACACATTTCAAGTAGAAACTAGTACTATGTAAATTATCATGTCAGGTTTGTGTTGGTCAAGAGCATGTGCCATAATCGGTTTGTCCGTCTGCTTATGCTGTGGTATCTAGAATGTCTCACAGTCATTAGAAAAATAAGTACCAGAATCCTTTATTGTTTTATTTGAAAGTACGTGATCTGAAATAAATCATCTAATTGTAGGTATTTAGCTCGAAACTAGAGTTGTATTATATAGAATGTCATTAGGTTGAATGGGAATGTAAAATAGTAGCTAGTGGGACCTCTGTGTTCCGTCCCACTCAATGATGTACACCAGGTTGTGAATAAAAGGGGTTTCCTTTTATTTTCCACACTATAACAAGTTCAGCAACCACATTTAATTTCACTGAGGGGTCAGCTAGCAAGCCCACAGGAGGTATGTCTCGCTCTGCCATGCACCTCCCAGTAAATGTTACAACTTCTTCCATAATAACAATATAATAAAATATATAAATTAAAGGAAGCTGTTGTCATATAGTGTAGTCGTTTGAGTATAAATAATGATCTCATAATAATCTTATCTACATATTCTTATACATTTACAGAGTAACATTCACTCATATACTCAAATTTCATATCATACATAGAAAACGTCCATCTCATCCATTGTAGTTTTTTTTCCTGATCAATAATACAAAAAAAAATTTAAAAATGAACAGCACCCAGCGATGAACCTCAATTATTTCAAGCTAACTATAAAACAGCTTAAGTCAGCATTTGCTTGCAGGTAGAACACAAAATATTCAGATTAATGCATCTGAGTTAAAAATTAAACACAATGAAATCAAATTAAATTGACTCACCTACAACAAGCTCAGCAATCACATTTAATTTTACTAAGTGGTCAGCTAGCCAGCCTATACAAAACAGGGTATTGTTAGAAATTCTGCACATGTAATTCACTTAGCTTCACATCTCACACTGCTTATAATTATAAGATAACGTATCCACATTCGTAATAATGTGATGAAATCTGCCAACAATAGTGAGACTGAGCATATTAAATAATAAGACAAACTGATCACTTAGTCCACATATTTCTAAATGAGAAGAAAAGTTCTTACAAACAATATAAAGCACACAATTATATATGGGAAAACAGTTACATTTGTCATTAAGAGAAGCACTACTTTATAGATAGAAAGCATTACGTATTACACAAACGTCATAACTGTCCTAATATTAATAGTTCAACAGTCTTCCTCTGTCTATTATGCACACTGTAAACATGTTAAATATCTGCCTTGCTGTTACAATGAAATGACTTCCAGCACCCTGAAAATTGTTTTACACACACGCAGCTGTAACGAGGTGGCCTGAGTACCGAGGGCAGGGAGCAGGATGCACAGACTCAATCGACATGGACGAACATTTATTACATACAACATAACGGCACTCACATATAACATGAACATGAATACGTTTAACAATAACGAGACTAATCTTGACATCCACAGGCTACACCAACAATGATCAACAATACTGTACGCACTAACAAGGGTTTAAGTACACAAACAAGATGAGGTACAGGTGTGTGCAGGAATGGCCATAAACATATACTCCCAAGTCACGTGGCAGGCCAAACCGTGTGACTCGCAGGAGGCAAACGTTCTGTGACAGCAGCCACACTCATACACACACAAGCATAGTGCAACTCTGTGTTTACGCATCAATGATTGAATGTGCAAGTGCATGTATATGCAAGTTTAAATTATTATGCACAAATGTAAATAGTAGGCTATTTATGTGAAAATGTTTCATATGTATGTGCAAGTACAGTTTCCCTGATTTCTGTTTAAACGGGCCCTCATAGTTCAGCAGTAATGAGGCTAGTTAGATTTTTCTCAGAATTAAGTACACTTTGGAATGTTATATGTATCACAGTCTCCGGTGGTGAGCCATACATGGTTAATCAATCCAGGTTGAGGAATCTGTTAGAGTCGCTGCATTAATGACATATCTGTTTGCATTGTCAGTTGTTGCTATGGCAGCAATTAAATTAGGAAATTCAAAGAAAAACAACTCATCTCCACTCTTGGAACTTTAGAACCCCCTCTGTCCCGTGTCATAATGTCACACATGAGTGGAATCCCATGAACACCTTTACAGATCAGTCTGTGGAAAGACACTGAAGAGGACAGATCGAACAATGAGGCGTTTCTGGAGCTGGTGTGCTGGAGGTATCGAGAATGAATATATTGATACAAAGGAGGTGGAATCCAGGAGAGACTTAATAAAGAAAAGCAAAAGAGGAAAGCAGAAGTGGAATCTAAAAAAATTGAAGATAGAGTGGAAAAAACGTCCTACAGTTGGTATGGATATTTGAATATTTTTTCTGCTTTTTGGCCTTGCCTTTCTAAAAGGATTAATTTAAATCTCATGTATAAAAAAACAGTAAACTAAATAATCTTTACAATAAGGGACAAAAACTGACTTATTGAAAATGCTTTTATCCTTTGATCAGCAGTGACTAAAACTCTCATTTAAAATATGCAACACCACTTGAAGTATTAGTGCATTATTAGTCTATTACAAGGTTTTAGGCTCTTGTCAGGCTGTATGTAGTACATACAATATGTGTTCTATATATATCCAGAAGTAATGATACTTGCTCCGGCAGATTTGAAGATGGCCCATGAACGAACTGAAAGGACTGTGGCAGCATGTCTAAGTGAAGTGACTGATGGATATGACTTGTACAGATCAGCCAGGACCAAGCAGAGGCACTCTGTGGCACCTGCTTCACCAGCCCTGAAAAGGGTCAACAAAGACACCAAACCAGGTGTGGATACAAAGCAGTCAGTCATCTTCCCTCTAGGGCCAAGAGAACATGAGTGGCTTGTGAAGTGTGCTGCAGGACAGCAGGATCAAATCTGCCAGCTTCTGCTCCAGGACATCAAGCTGGCAGAGAAGAGAAACTTCATTTCTGGCTTCACAGTACTTCACTGGGCTGCTAAACAAGGAAACAGTGAAATAGTGCGCAAGATCCTTCTTCTTTCACAGCAAGGTGGGCCAGGGGTTGACGTTAACATCAAGAGCTACGACGGCTACACCCCACTACACATGGCTGCTATTCACAGCCACGAATCAGTCCTGAGTGTTCTGGTGCGTGATTATGGTGCCAACTGCAACATACGTGACAACAGTGGCAAAAAGCCCTATCAGTACTTACACAAGGACGCCTCACCCAAGGTGAGAGAGATGCTTGGCGACCCTCACGCTGCGGATTACAAGCCCCCAGGCTATGAGCAGCACTTTTCAGATCCGCCCAAAGGGCTCAGCACTTGGAGTAAACTATTTCAGTCCAAGCACAGAAAAATACTTAGATGCGGATCAAGATTCCACTCAGCCTTGAAGCAGCTTCACCAGCCTTGACCAAGATGTGGACAGGATAGACTACATTAATTTCCAGAATGTTTCCCTACAATGAACTTCCCAAATTAAATAGCATATCCTCAAATAAACATTTTCTCTAACTTGTCTTTCACTCCTGATTTCTGTGATCAAAACCTTAAGCTTTGAAATAAATCATTTGCACATAGATGTTTGAAATATTGCATAGTCATATCTGCCTTGAACCATTGTCTGTTTTCCTTGAATATTCTCTAATGTTTTGTCTTTGAGTAATGAAATGTTTTTGAGGTCTTTCATCAGCTGTGTAAGCAAAGTGCTTCTGAGTTAGTAGTAGGAGAAGCCAGTTTATATATGAAAAATTAGTAGTGTGCTTTATATTGTTTGTAAGAACTCTTTCTTTGTATTTATAAATGTGTAGACTAAGTGCTCAGGTGAAATTAGTATGACAAAAATGTTCCAACCTATTATGGCTTAAAAGACAATTATCACCTATCCCCAAATATCAGTATTTAACTTTGCTCTTGTGTTCCAGTTGTTTTGTTTCCCTCTTTCTGTTCTTTTAATGTACTATACTGAATTAATTTATGTTTTGTAAGGTAACTCGAGGTAAATGCCTGACACAATCAAAGCCTAAGACTGAGACAAAGAAGCTATAAATTTGCATGAACACATCTGTTGAGCCTTTCCTGCTTATTCCACCCCTGAGATCAGTAGTTAAAAACTGATTTCAGCAGAGTCATTTCAAACAGAAGTAACTACAAGTCTAGAACCCCTCACGAGAAGAATATTGTACTTAGAATAACATCTTATTTTATATGTTTGTCAGATACCCAGTTTGTTAGTCTGTCTAAACTTGATTCATTTGCTCGTCACTATTCAGTCAACTTAAGGTCATCTTCTTTTGGCATTGGTAGAATTTAGATTAGTGCTGTTTGGCCGACAGTAATCACCTGATTTGGTTTTCCAACAAACTGGTATGTATGGCAGGAATGGCAGTATCCAACATCACTCCTAATCGATGGCCAAAAGAAATGTTGTAGAATGTGGTGAGTGTTTTTTTTATGTGCGCTTAATTGAAAACGTGGCAAAAGAAGAGCCTTTCTAAAGAATATACATAAAGCCCAAGAGAGAAAAAAAAATTATTTACATCAAAGTTGGAGGTGGATTCACGCTCCACACCCACTACGGTTGCCAGGAAGACCCATCGCGCTGTAAATACATAAAGCACATTCATCAAAATGACAACACTTGTGATACATTTCACAAACGTGCCGCAAATACACAAAGCAAATTCATCAAAATGACAACACAACCCAGTGCAAATTCAGGAAAACTTACGCAACTTCAGAAGTGCTGCAAATCCAGTCACAACACAATGGAAGTTTGCCACAACAACAGAATGGCTGTTTGCAGAGGACACGGGGAGGAGATGGACTTCTGAGATCAGCGCCAAGTCTTTTGGAAGTGAAAAGTAAGTTTTTCGGTTACCATGGTTTTATTATGATATACGTGATACAGAATGAAAGACCGACCTATTCGTGCATATTTATTTATGCTAGGCTGTAGGCAGCCTTAAAAATGATGATTAAAATCCAAAATACCTACAATTAGATTGTTATTTATTTCAAATCACATTTTGTATGCATGTAGCTATAAACATCACACTTCAGATAAGATAAGAACAAGATAGTTGACCAGCATGAGCAATAACCACACTGGTCAACCAGTATAATCAGATTTGACCAGTATGACCAGTATGATTCATGAAGGTTCAACACCTTTAACATTATTTGAATCTTTTGTTACAGGCATTGTCAATTGTTTACTTACTTCAGATCATTTGAAATTAAATGTATAGATTTTTTGTCTAATGATCATTCTTAAATTGGAAAAAACTGACAATGTTTAATGACCCGTTATGTCATGGGACTGATTGCTGAGTGACTTTAAATGAACTGCAGTGAACTGAAAATGAAATGAAATGCATATTTACCATATATTAGTACTAAAAAGATGTTTCCAAAACATCATATAGTCTAGAGAGCATGTATCTGACCACAATGGTCAAGCCTTTAATGGTAGCCCATGGACTAATGGGAGTGATGTATAGCTCCATTATTTTGTTCCTTTAATTAGTAAAAATATATCTTCATATATTTTTGCTGTTCATGTGCAAGTGCAGTAGATCAAATCCTGCTTGTGCAAGAGAAACATGGTGAGGTCCAAATGCACCAGCTAACTGACAAATTTATTATATGGAGGTTTGTTATTTTGTAGAGGTCCATTTAGTTTAAAGTATATTGATTGAAAAAAAAAAGTTTAATCTTTGGTGGCTATAACTTTCACCTGGTGCTGAATTTCACTCTTTGGACATTTATTCGTCCGGTTTGAAAGACTTATTTTTTTCTTTGTGTTTTTCCCTTTATCTCAACACAGATTTATATAGACATGTTTTACACTGTGGTGATCCTATACTTTAATGGCAATGCATTTTATACTTTAGCTAATTCTGTACAATGAAATTTAGGAGTATAGGTCTTACTTTGAGGACACTAGGCTAATTTGAAATTTGTCTGTATGTCATTTTCAGTAGGAATAACCTGCTTCTCAGGGAACATCAGCAGAGATGAGATGGCCAGTAGCAGAGGGGAGATTGATGAGACCTTCCCAGCACTACCTTGGGAGGGACAAGAGAGATCAGGCAAGAAAAAAAAAAAGATTATTTGGTCCAAAACAAACCATTCACCAACATGTTTACTGTTGCAGGTTTTTAATGAAAAAATATCAGATCAGTATTGATATTGGTTGACATTAAAACACAGGATGTTGACATTGGATTGGTACAGAAAAACTGGTATCATGCCATCGCTATCATTTACAGCTGTGTGATAACAGGCTGAAATCGTGAAGAGCTGATAATGTCCTCGGGCATCAGATTCAATGATGATGACACCTACTATTACAACGTCCTTCTAATGACCTACAAAGCACAACGGTCTTGCTCTACAGTACCTTAGCAAATTCATGAGAACAGGAGAGAATATACAGCAGTGCCATGAGTTCTATATGGCATCAAGTAAAATTGACTTTTTTGGGTATTAAAAGCAAAAAACAAAAAACAAACTCTATTCCTGATGCTACTCCATTATGTATGTATGTGTGTGTGTGTGTGTGTGTGTGTGTGTGTGTGTGTGTGCGGGTGCGGGTGCGCGTGCGTGTGTGCGTTTGTGCGTGTTTGTGTATAATACAACATTTAAGCTACCTTGGTCTTTCCTTGTGTTTCCCTTCCTTCTACTTTCACTTCTGTTTGCTGGTTTTCTCATCACTCTTTTACAGCTTTGTTGCCTAGCCAAAGCTGTTATAGTGGTCTGATGAGCTAAGTCACAATTATAGACAAACACAGTCTAACAATAATTAAAAACACACAAATTCACAGTTGTACTCATCATGTCTGTTAGTAAGCATATTGAGTAAACATCCACATTGTTGGCCAAAAAAGGTCAGTGAACACTTAGAACACTTAAAAATGTACAACCAGGGGCCTGTATCAGAAAGCAGGTTTAGTGAAAACTCAGTTAGTTGGCTTAGAGTTGAAACAAACTTGAGATTTTCTGTTTCACAAAGAGGGTTTGGCTGACTGGGCTCACTGCACAACACCGGGTATTTGCTATTTATTTGATGGGCTATTCATTTTTATCTGATGGATGAGCAGCCAAGACAAAATGATGCTGTACCTGTAATCCTTAATCAAAACCTGCACAAAGGAAAATGTTTTTAAGATCCAGATTTAAATAATTGCACATAATATGGAGCGGTCACCATTTACAGGATTTAAAAGTAAAAGATGTCCAAAACAGATGTCTGTCTTAGAAAAGCAATGTTAATCACCTCAAAAACGATGGACGTGCTAATAGCAGTTTTCCTGCACGCACTGCCTTTAGCAAAATGCATGCCAGCAGTTTGGACTTACTCATCCATGCAGTCTGTACTTCACATGTGGACCTGCTATCCAAATGCATCATTTTTTCTTTCTTTTTCAATTTTCATTTGATAAAGCTGTGATTGCATATGAGGTCATTTAAAACTAAACGTTTGTAATTTGCAGGACAACCTCGGCCAATGGAATGTTTGCTGTCTAACACTGAAGCTTGAATATCTGACAACAGTTTACCAGGCTTGAATATCTCTACAGTTAACCGGACATTGAGAGTGCTTCCAAACGCACATGGCCTTGACAGACACACATGCCTGCTCCCTGCTTTCATAGACCCAGTCAGTGCAAACACAAGGAAATAAAGGTAGAGGCATATCGGAATAGTAGCAAATGAATAAGAACAACAGGTGTCTTTGTAACACATTTCAAGTAGAAACTAGTACTATGTAAATTATCATGTCAGGTTTGTGTTGGTCAAGAGCATGTGCCATAATCGGTTTGTCCGTCTGCTTATGCTGTGGTATCTAGAATGTCTCACAGTCATTAGAAAAATAAGTACCAGAATCCTTTATTGTTTTATTTGAAAGTATGTGATCTGAAATAAATCATCTAATTGTAGGTATTTAGCTCGAAACTAGAGTTGTATTATATAGAATGTCATTAGGTTGAATGGGAATGTAAAATAGTAGCTAGTGGGACCTCTGTGTTCCGTCCCACTCAATGATGTACACCAGGTTGTGAATAAAAGGGGTTTCCTTTTATTTTCCACACTATAACAAGTTCAGCAACCACATTTAATTTCACTGAGGGGTCAGCTAGCAAGCCCACAGGAGGTATGTCTCGCTCTGCCATGCACCTCCCAGTAAATGTTACAACTTCTTCCATAATAACAATATAATAAAATATATAAATTAAAGGAAGCTGTTGTCATATAGTGTAGTCGTTTGAGTATAAATAATGATCTCATAATAATCTTATCTACATATTCTTATACATTTACAGAGTAACATTCACTCATATACTCAAATTTCATATCATACATAGAAAACGTCCATCTCATCCATTGTAGTTTTTTTTCCTGATCAATAATACAAAAAAAAATTAAAAAATGAACAGCACCCAGAGATGAACCTCAATTATTTCAAGCTAACTATAAAACAGCTTAAGTCAGCATTTGCTTGCAGGTAGAACACAAAATATTCAGATTAATGCATCTGAGTTAAAAATTAAACACAATGAAATCAAATTAAATTGACTCACCTACAACAAGCTCAGCAATCACATTTAATTTTACTAAGTGGTCAGCTAGCCAGCCTATACAAAACAGGGTATTGTTAGAAATTCTGCACATGTAATTCACTTAGCTTCACATCTCACACTGCTTATAATTATAAGATAACGTATCCACATTGGTAATAATGTGATGAAATCTGCCAACAATAGTGAGACTGAGCATATTAAATAATAAGACAAACTGATCACTTAGTCCACATATTTCTAAATGAGAAGAAAAGTTCTTACAAACAATATAAAGCACACAATTATATATGGGAAAACAGTTACATTTGTCATTAAGAGAAGCACTACTTTATAGATAGAAAGCATTACGTATTACACAAACGTCATAACTGTCCTAATATTAATAGTTCAACAGTCTTCCTCTGTCTATTATGCACACTGTAAACATGTTAAATATCTGCCTTGCTGTTACAATGAAATGACTTCCGGCACCCTGAAAATTGTTTTACACACACGCAGCTGTAACGAGGTGGCCTGAGTACCGAGGGCAGGGAGCAGGATGCACAGACTCAATCGACATGGACGAACATTTATTACATACAACATAACGGCACTCACATATAACATGAACATGAATACGTTTAACAATAACGAGACTAATCTTGACATCCACAGGCTACACCAACAATGATCAGCAATACTGTACGCACTAACAAGGGTTTAAGTACACAAACAAGATGAGCTACAGGTGTGTGCAGGCATGGCCATAAACATATACTCCCAAGTCACGTGGCAGGCCAAACCGTGTGACTCGCAGGAGGCAAACGTTCTGTGACAGCAGCCACACTCATACACACACAAGCATAGTGCAACTCTGTGTTTACGCATCAATGATTGAATGTGCAAGTGCATGTATATGCAAGTTTAAATTATTATGCACAAATGTAAATAGTAGGCTATTTATGTGAAAATGTTTCATATGTATGTGCAAGTACAGTTTCCCTGATTTCTCTTTAAACGGGCCCTCATAGTTCAGCAGTAATGAGGCTAGTTAGATTTTGCTCAGAATTAAGTACACTTTGGAATGTTATATGTATCACAGTTTCCGGTGGTGAGCCATACATGGTTAATCAATCCAGGTTGAGGAATCTGTTAGAGTCGCTGCATTAATGACATATCTGTTTGCATTGTCAGTTGTTGCTATGGCAGCAATTAAATTAGGAAATTCAAAGAAAAACAACTCATCTCCACTCTTGGAACTTTAGAACCCCCTCTGTCCCGTGTCATAATGTCACACATGAGTGGAATCCCATGAACACCTTTACAGATCAGTCTGTGGAAAGACACTGAAGAGGACAGATCGAACAATGAGGCGTTTCTGGAGCTGGTGTGCTGGAGGTATCGAGAATGAATATATTGATACAAAGGAGGTGGAATCCAGGAGAGACTTAATAAAGAAAAGCAAAAGAGGAAAGCAGAAGTGGAATCTAAAAAAATTGAAGATAGAGTGGAAAAAACGTCCTACAGTTGGTATGGATATTTGATTATTTTTTCTGCTTTTTGGCCTTGCCTTTCTAAAAGGATTAATTTAAATCTCATGTATAAAAAAACAGTAAACTAAATAATCTTTACAATAAGGGACAAAAACTGACTTATTGAAAATGCTTTTATCCTTTGATCAGCAGTGACTAAAACTCTCATTTAAAATATGCAACACCACTTGAAGTATTAGTGCATTATTAGTCTATTACAAGGTTTTAGGCTCTTGTCAGGCTGTATGTAGTACATACAATATGTGTTCTATATATATCCAGAAGTAATGATACTTGCTCCGGCAGATTTGAAGATGGCCCATGAACGAACTGAAAGGACTGTGGCAGCATGTCTAAGTGAAGTGACTGATGGATATGACTTGTACAGATCAGCCAGGACCAAGCAGAGGCACTCTGTGGCACCTGCTTCACCAGCCCTGAAAAGGGTCAACAAAGACACCAAACCAGGTGTGGATACAAAGCAGTCAGTCATCTTCCCTCTAGGGCCAAGAGAACATGAGTGGCTTGTGAAGTGTGCTGCAGGACAGCAGGATCAAATCTGCCAGCTTCTGCTCCAGGACATCAAGCTGGCAGAGAAGAGAAACTTCATTTCTGGCTTCACAGTACTTCACTGGGCTGCTAAACAAGGAAACAGTGAAATAGTGCGCAAGATCCTTCTTCTTTCACAGCAAGGTGGGCCAGGGGTTGACGTTAACATCAAGAGCTACGACGGCTACACCCCACTACACATGGCTGCTATTCACAGCCACGAATCAGTCCTGAGTGTTCTGGTGCGTGATTATGGTGCCAACTGCAACATACGTGACAACAGTGGCAAAAAGCCCTATCAGTACTTACACAAGGACGCCTCACCCAAGGTGAGAGAGATGCTTGGCGACCCTCACGCTGCGGATTACAAGCCCCCAGGCTATGAGCAGCACTTTTCAGATCCGCCCAAAGGGCTCAGCACTTGGAGTAAACTATTTCAGTCCAAGCACAGAAAAATACTTAGATGCGGATCAAGATTCCACTCAGCCTTGAAGCAGCTTCACCAGCCTTGACCAAGATGTGGACAGGATAGACTACATTAATTTCCCGAATGTTTCCCTACAATGAACTTCCCAAATTAAATAGCATATCCTCAAATAAACATTTTCTCTAACTTGTCTTTCACTCCTGATTTCTGTGATCAAAACCTTAAGCTTTGAAATAAATCATTTGCACATAGATGTTTGAAATATTGCATAGTCATATCTGCCTTGAACCATTGTCTGTTTTCCTTGAATATTCTCTAATGTTTTGTCTTTGAGTAATGAAATGTTTTTGAGGTCTTTCATCAGCTGTGTAAGCAAAGTGCTTCTGAGTTAGTAGTAGGAGAAGCCAGTTTATATATGAAAAATTAGTAGTGTGCTTTATATTGTTTGTAAGAACTCTTTCTTTGTATTTATAAATGTGTAGACTAAGTGCTCAGGTGAAATTAGTATGACAAAAATGTTCCAACCTATTATGGCTTAAAAGACAATTATCACCTATCCCCAAATATCAGTATTTAACTTTGCTCTTGTGTTCCAGTTGTTTTGTTTCCCTCTTTCTGTTCTTTTAATGTACTATACTGAATTAATTTATGTTTTGTAAGGTAACTCGAGGTAAATGCCTGACACAATCAAAGCCTAAGACTGAGACAAAGAAGCTATAAATTTGCATGAACACATCTGTTGAGCCTTTCCTGCTTATTCCACCCCTGAGATCAGTAGTTAAAAACTGATTTCAGCAGAGTCATTTCAAACAGAAGTAACTACAAGTCTAGAACCCCTCACGAGAAGAATATTGTACTTAGAATAACATCTTATTTTATATGTTTGTCAGATACCCAGTTTGTTAGTCTGTCTAAACTTGATTCATTTGCTCGTCACTATTCAGTCAACTTAAGGTCATCTTCTTTTGGCATTGGTAGAATTTAGATTAGTGCTGTTTGGCCGACAGTAATCACCTGATTTGGTTTTCCAACAAACTGGTATGTATGGCAGGAATGGCAGTATCCAACATCACTCCTAATCGATGGCCAAAAGAAATGTTGTAGAATGTGGTGAGTGTTTTTTTTATGTGCGCTTAATTGAAAACGTGGCAAAAGAAGAGCCTTTCTAAAGAATATACATAAAGCCCAAGAGAGAAAAAAAAATTATTTACATCAAAGTTGGAGGTGGATTCACGCTCCACACCCACTACGGTTGCCAGGAAGACCCATCGCGCTGTAAATACATAAAGCACATTCATCAAAATGACAACACTTGTGATACATTTCACAAACGTGCCGCAAATACACAAAGCAAATTCATCAAAATGACAACACAACCCAGTGCAAATTCAGGAAAACTTACGCAACTTCAGAAGTGCTGCAAATCCAGTCACAACACAATGGAAGTTTGCCACAACAACAGAATGGCTGTTTGCAGAGGACACGGGGAGGAGATGGACTTCTGAGATCAGCGCCAAGTCTTTTGGAAGTGAAAAGTAAGTTTTTCGGTTACCATGGTTTTATTATGATATACGTGATACAGAATGAAAGACCGACCTATTCGTGCATATTTATTTATGCTAGGCTGTAGGCAGCCTTAAAAATGATGATTAAAATCCAAAATACCTACAATTAGATTGTTATTTATTTCAAATCACATTTTGTATGCATGTAGCTATAAACATCACACTTCAGATAAGATAAGAACAAGATAGTTGACCAGCATGAGCAATAACCACACTGGTCAACCAGTATAATCAGATTTGACCAGTATGACCAGTATGATTCATGAAGGTTCAACACCTTTAACATTATTTGAATCTTTTGTTACAGGCATTGTCAATTGTTTACTTACTTCAGATCATTTGAAATTAAATGTATAGATTTTTTGTCTAATGATCATTCTTAAATTGGAAAAAACTGACAATGTTTAATGACCCGTTATGTCATGGGACTGATTGCTGAGTGACTTTAAATGAACTGCAGTGAACTGAAAATGAAATGAAATGCATATTTACCATATATTAGTACTAAAAAGATGTTTCCAAAACATCATATAGTCTAGAGAGCATGTATCTGACCACAATGGTCAAGCCTTTAATGGTAGCCCATGGACTAATGGGAGTGATGTATAGCTCCATTATTTTGTTCCTTTAATTAGTAAAAATATATCTTCATATATTTTTGCTGTTCATGTGCAAGTGCAGTAGATCAAATCCTGCTTGTGCAAGAGAAACATGGTGAGGTCCAAATGCACCAGCTAACTGACAAATTTATTATATGGAGGTTTGTTATTTTGTAGAGGTCCATTTAGTTTAAAGTATATTGATTGAAAAAAAAAAGTTTAATCTTTGGTGGCTATAACTTTCACCTGGTGCTGAATTTCACTCTTTGGACATTTATTCGTCCGGTTTGAAAGACTTATTTTTTTCTTTGTGTTTTTCCCCTTATCTCAACACAGATTTATATAGACATGTTTTACACTGTGGTGATCCTATACTTTAATGGCAATGCATTTTATACTTTAGCTAATTCTGTACAATGAAATTTAGGAGTATAGGTCTTACTTTGAGGACACTAGGCTAATTTGAAATTTGTCTGTATGTCATTTTCAGTAGGAATAACCTGCTTCTCAGGGAACATCAGCAGAGATGAGATGGCCAGTAGCAGAGGGGAGATTGATGAGACCTTCCCAGCACTACCTTTGGAGGGACCAGAGAGATCAGGCAAGAAAACAAAAAAGATTATTTGGTCCAAAACAAACCATTCACCAACATGTTTACTGTTGCAGGTTTTTAATGAAAAAATATCAGATCAGTATTGATATTGGTTGACATTAAAACACAGGATGTTGACATTGGATTGGTACAGAAAAACTGGTATCATGCCATCGCTATCATTTACAGCTGTGTGATAACAGGCTGAAATCGTGAAGAGCTGATAATGTCCTCGGGCATCAGATTCAATGATGATGACACCTACTATTACAACGTCCTTCTAATGACCTACAAAGCACAACGGTCTTGCTCTACAGTACCTTAGCAAATTCATGAGAACAGGAGAGAATATACAGCAGTGCCATGAGTTCTATATGGCATCAAGTAAAATTGACTTTTTTGGGTATTAAAAGCAAAAAACAAAAAACAAACTCTATTCCTGATGCTACTCCATTATGTATGTATGTGTGTGTGTGTGTGTGTGTGTGTGTGTGCGGGTGCGCGTGCGTGTGCGCGTTTGTGCGTGTTTGTGTATAATACAACATTTAAGCTACCTTGGTCTTTCCTTGTGTTTCCCTTCCTTCTACTTTCACTTCTGTTTGCTGGTTTTCTCATCACTCTTTTACAGCTTTGTTGCCTAGCCAAAGCTGTTATAGTGGTCTGATGAGCTAAGTCACAATTATAGACAAACACAGTCTAACAATAATTAAAAACACACAAATTCACAGTTGTACTCATCATGTCTGTTAGTAAGCATATTGAGTAAACATCCACATTGTTGGCCAAAAAAGGTCAGTGAACACTTAGAACACTTAAAAATGTACAACCAGGGGCCTGTATCAGAAAGCAGGTTTAGTGAAAACTCAGTTAGTTGGCTTAGAGTTGAAACAAACTTGAGATTTTCTGTTTCACAAAGAGGGTTTGGCTGACTGGGCTCACTGCACAACACCGGGTATTTGCTATTTATTTGATGGGCTATTCATTTTTATCTGATGGATGAGCAGCCAAGACAAAATGATGCTGTACCTGTAATCCTTAATCAAAACCTGCACAAAGGAAAATGTTTTTAAGATCCAGATTTAAATAATTGCACATAATATGGAGCGGTCACCATTTATAGGATTTAAAAGTAAAAGATGTCCAAAACAGATGTCTGTCTTAGAAAAGCAATGTTAATCACCTCAAAAACGATGGACGTGCTAATAGCAGTTTTCCTGCACGCACTGCCTTTAGCAAAATGCATGCCAGCAGTTTGGACTTACTCATCCATGCAGTCTGTACTTCACATGTGGACCTGCTATCCAAATGCATCATTTTTTCTTTCTTTTTCAATTTTCATTTGATAAAGCTGTGATTGCATATGAGGTCATTTAAAACTAAACGTTTGTAATTTGCAGGACAACCTCGGCCAATGGAATGTTTGCTGTCTAACACTGAAGCTTGAATATCTGACAACAGTTTACCAGGCTTGAATATCTCTACAGTTAACCGGACATTGAGAGTGCTTCCAAACGCACATGGCCTTGACAGACACACATGCCTGCTCCCTGCTTTCATAGACCCAGTCAGTGCAAACACAAGGAAATAAAGGTAGAGGCATATCGGAATAGCAGCAAATGAATAAGAACAACAGGTGTCTTTGTAACACATTTCAAGTAGAAACTAGTACTATGTAAATTATCATGTCAGGTTTGTGTTGGTCAAGAGCATGTGCCATAATCGGTTTGTCCGTCTGCTTATGCTGTGGTATCTAGAATGTCTCACAGTCATTAGAAAAATAAGTACCAGAATCCTTTATTGTTTTATTTGAAAGTACGTGATCTGAAATAAATCATCTAATTGTAGGTATTTAGCTCGAAACTAGAGTTGTATTATATAGAATGTCATTAGGTTGAATGGGAATGTAAAATAGTAGCTAGTGGGACCTCTGTGTTCCGTCCCACTCAATGATGTACACCAGGTTGTGAATAAAAGGGGTTTCCTTTTATTTTCCACACTATAACAAGTTCAGCAACCACATTTAATTTCACTGAGGGGTCAGCTAGCAAGCCCACAGGAGGTATGTCTCGCTCTGCCATGCACCTCCCAGTAAATGTTACAACTTCTTCCATAATAACAATATAATAAAATATATAAATTAAAGGAAGCTGTTGTCATATAGTGTAGTCGTTTGAGTATAAATAATGATCTCATAATAATCTTATCTACATATTATTATACATTTACAGAGTAACATTCACTCATATACTCAAATTTCATATCATACATAGAAAACGTCCATCTCATCCATTGTAGTTTTTTTTCCTGATCAATAATACAAAAAAAAATTAAAAAATGAACAGCACCCAGCGATGAACCTCAATTATTTCAAGCTAACTATAAAACAGCTTAAGTCAGCATTTGCTTGCAGGTAGAACACAAAATATTCAGATTAATGCATCTGAGTTAAAAATTAAACACAATGAAATCAAATTAAATTGACTCACCTACAACAAGCTCAGCAATCACATTTAATTTTACTAAGTGGTCAGCTAGCCAGCCTATACAAAACAGGGTATTGTTAGAAATTCTGCACATGTAATTCACTTAGCTTCACATCTCACACTGCTTATAATTATAAGATAACGTATCCACATTGGTAATAATGTGATGAAATCTGCCAACAATAGTGAGACTGAGCATATTAAATAATAAGACAAACTGATCACTTAGTCCACATATTTCTAAATGAGAAGAAAAGTTCTTACAAACAATATAAAGCACACAATTATATATGGGAAAACAGTTACATTTGTCATTAAGAGAAGCACTACTTTATAGATAGAAAGCATTACGTATTACACAAACGTCATAACTGTCCTAATATTAATAGTTCAACAGTCTTCCTCTGTCTATTATGCACACTGTAAACATGTTAAATATCTGCCTTGCTGTTACAATGAAATGACTTCCGGCACCCTGAAAATTGTTTTACACACACGCAGCTGTAACGAGGTGGCCTGAGTACCGAGGGCAGGGAGCAGGATGCACAGACTCAATCGACATGGACGAACATTTATTACATACAACATAACGGCACTCACATATAACATGAACATGAATACGTTTAACAATAACGAGACTAATCTTGACATCCACAGGCTACACCAACAATGATCAGCAATACTGTACGCACTAACAAGGGTTTAAGTACACAAACAAGATGAGCTACAGGTGTGTGCAGGCATGGCCATAAACATATACTCCCAAGTCACGTGGCAGGCCAAACCGTGTGACTCGCAGGAGGCAAACGTTCTGTGACAGCAGCCACACTCATACACACACAAGCATAGTGCAACTCTGTGTTTACGCATCAATGATTGAATGTGCAAGTGCATGTATATGCAAGTTTAAATTATTATGCACAAATGTAAATAGTAGGCTATTTATGTGAAAATGTTTCATATGTATGTGCAAGTACAGTTTCCCTGATTTCTCTTTAAACGGGCCCTCATAGTTCAGCAGTAATGAGGCTAGTTAGATTTTGCTCAGAATTAAGTACACTTTGGAATGTTATATGTATCACAGTCTCCGGTGGTGAGCCATACATGGTTAATCAATCCAGGTTGAGGAATCTGTTAGAGTCGCTGCATTAATGACATATCTGTTTGCATTGTCAGTTGTTGCTATGGCAGCAATTAAATTAGGAAATTCAAAGAAAAACAACTCATCTCCACTCTTGGAACTTTAGAACCCCCTCTGTCCCGTGTCATAATGTCACACATGAGTGGAATCCCATGAACACCTTTACAGATCAGTCTGTGGAAAGACACTGAAGAGGACAGATCGAACAATGAGGCGTTTCTGGAGCTGGTGTGCTGGAGGTATCGAGAATGAATATATTGATACAAAGGAGGTGGAATCCAGGAGAGACTTAATAAAGAAAAGCAAAAGAGGAAAGCAGAAGTGGAATCTAAAAAAATTGAAGATAGAGTGGAAAAAACGTCCTACAGTTGGTATGGATATTTGATAATTTTTTCTGCTTTTTGGCCTTGCCTTTCTAAAAGGATTAATTTAAATCTCATGTATAAAAAAACAGTAAACTAAATAATCTTTACAATAAGGGACAAAAACTGACTTATTGAAAATGCTTTTATCCTTTGATCAGCAGTGACTAAAACTCTCATTTAAAATATGCAACACCACTTGAAGTATTAGTGCATTATTAGTCTATTACAAGGTTTTAGGCTCTTGTCAGGCTGTATGTAGTACATACAATATGTGTTCTATATATATCCAGAAGTAATGATACTTGCTCCGGCAGATTTGAAGATGGCCCATGAACGAACTGAAAGGACTGTGGCAGCATGTCTAAGTGAAGTGACTGATGGATATGACTTGTACAGATCAGCCAGGACCAAGCAGAGGCACTCTGTGGCACCTGCTTCACCAGCCCTGAAAAGGGTCAACAAAGACGCCAAACCAGGTGTGGATACAAAGCAGTCAGTCATCTTCCCTCTAGGGCCAAGAGAACATGAGTGGCTTGTGAAGTGTGCTGCAGGACAGCAGGATCAAATCTGCCAGCTTCTGCTCCAGGACATCAAGCTGGCAGAGAAGAGAAACTTAATTTCTGGCTTCACAGTACTTCACTGGGCTGCTAAACAAGGAAACAGTGAAATAGTGCGCAAGATCCTTCTTCTTTCACAGCAAGGTGGGCCAGGGGTTGACGTTAACATCAAGAGCTACGACGGCTACACCCCACTACACATGGCTGCTATTCACAGCCACGAATCAGTCCTGAGTGTTCTGGTGCGTGATTATGGTGCCAACTGCAACATACGTGACAACAGTGGCAAAAAGCCCTATCAGTACTTACACAAGGACGCCTCACCCAAGGTGAGAGAGATGCTTGGCGACCCTCACGCTGCGGATTACAAGCCCCCAGGCTATGAGCAGCACTTTTCAGATCCGCCCAAAGGGCTCAGCACTTGGAGTAAACTATTTCAGTCCAAGCACAGAAAAATACTTAGATGCGGATCAAGATTCCACTCAGCCTTGAAGCAGCTTCACCAGCCTTGACCAAGATGTGGACAGGATAGACTACATTAATTTCCCGAATGTTTCCCTACAATGAACTTCCCAAATTAAATAGCATATCCTCAAATAAACATTTTCTCTAACTTGTCTTTCACTCCTGATTTCTGTGATCAAAACCTTAAGCTTTGAAATAAATCATTTGCACATAGATGTTTGAAATATTGCATAGTCATATCTGCCTTGAACCATTGTCTGTTTTCCTTGAATATTCTCTAATGTTTTGTCTTTGAGTAATGAAATGTTTTTGAGGTCTTTCATCAGCTGTGTAAGCAAAGTGCTTCTGAGTTAGTAGTAGGAGAAGCCAGTTTATATATGAAAAATTAGTAGTGTGCTTTATATTGTTTGTAAGAACTCTTTCTTTGTATTTATAAATGTGTAGACTAAGTGCTCAGGTGAAATTAGTATGACAAAAATGTTCCAACCTATTATGGCTTAAAAGACAATTATCACCTATCCCCAAATATCAGTATTTAACTTTGCTCTTGTGTTCCAGTTGTTTTGTTTCCCTCTTTCTGTTCTTTTAATGTACTATACTGAATTAATTTATGTTTTGTAAGGTAACTCGAGGTAAATGCCTGACACAATCAAAGCCTAAGACTGAGACAAAGAAGCTATAAATTTGCATGAACACATCTGTTGAGCCTTTCCTGCTTATTCCACCCCTGAGATCAGTAGTTAAAAACTGATTTCAGCAGAGTCATTTCAAACAGAAGTAACTACAAGTCTAGAACCCCTCACGAGAAGAATATTGTACTTAGAATAACATCTTATTTTATATGTTTGTCAGATACCCAGTTTGTTAGTCTGTCTAAACTTGATTCATTTGCTCGTCACTATTCAGTCAACTTAAGGTCATCTTCTTTTGGCATTGGTAGAATTTAGATTAGTGCTGTTTGGCCGACAGTAATCACCTGATTTGGTTTTCCAACAAACTGGTATGTATGGCAGGAATGGCAGTATCCAACATCACTCCTAATCGATGGCCAAAAGAAATGTTGTAGAATGTGGTGAGTGTTTTTTTTATGTGCGCTTAATTGAAAACGTGGCAAAAGAAGAGCCTTTCTAAAGAATATACATAAAGCCCAAGAGAGAAAAAAAAATTATTTACATCAAAGTTGGAGGTGGATTCACGCTCCACACCCACTACGGTTGCCAGGAAGACCCATCGCGCTGTAAATACATAAAGCACATTCATCAAAATGACAACACTTGTGATACATTTCACAAACGTGCCGCAAATACACAAAGCAAATTCATCAAAATGACAACACAACCCAGTGCAAATTCAGGAAAACTTACGCAACTTCAGAAGTGCTGCAAATCCAGTCACAACACAATGGAAGTTTGCCACAACAACAGAATGGCTGTTTGCAGAGGACACGGGGAGGAGATGGACTTCTGAGATCAGCGCCAAGTCTTTTGGAAGTGAAAAGTAAGTTTTTCGGTTACCATGGTTTTATTATGATATACGTGATACAGAATGAAAGACCGACCTATTCGTGCATATTTATTTATGCTAGGCTGTAGGCAGCCTTAAAAATGATGATTAAAATCCAAAATACCTACAATTAGATTGTTATTTATTTCAAATCACATTTTGTATGCATGTAGCTATAAACATCACACTTCAGATAAGATAAGAACAAGATAGTTGACCAGCATGAGCAATAACCACACTGGTCAACCAGTATAATCAGATGTGACCAGTATGACCAGTATGATTCATGAAGGTTCAACACCTTTAACATTATTTGAATCTTTTGTTACAGGCATTGTCAATTGTTTACTTACTTCAGATCATTTGAAATTAAATGTATAGATTTTTTGTCTAATGATCATTCTTAAATTGGAAAAAACTGACAATGTTTAATGACCCGTTATGTCATGGGACTGATTGCTGAGTGACTTTAAATGAACTGCAGTGAACTGAAAATGAAATGAAATGCATATTTACCATATATTAGTACTAAAAAGATGTTTCCAAAACATCATATAGTCTAGAGAGCATGTATCTGACCACAATGGTCAAGCCTTTAATGGTAGCCCATGGACTAATGGGAGTGATGTATAGCTCCATTATTTTGTTCCTTTAATTAGTAAAAATATATCTTCATATATTTTTGCTGTTCATGTGCAAGTGCAGTAGATCAAATCCTGCTTGTGCAAGAGAAACATGGTGAGGTCCAAATGCACCAGCTAACTGACAAATTTATTATATGGAGGTTTGTTATTTTGTAGAGGTCCATTTAGTTTAAAGTATATTGATTGAAAAAAAAAAGTTTAATCTTTGGTGGCTATAACTTTCACCTGGTGCTGAATTTCACTCTTTGGACATTTATTCGTCCGGTTTGAAAGACTTATTTTTTCTTTGTGTTTTTCCCTTTATCTCAACACAGATTTATATAGACATGTTTTACACTGTGGTGATCCTATACTTTAATGGCAATGCATTTTATACTTTAGCTAATTCTGTACAATGAAATTTAGGAGTATAGGTCTTACTTTGAGGACACTAGGCTAATTTGAAATTTGTCTGTATGTCATTTTCAGTAGGAATAACCTGCTTCTCAGGGAACATCAGCAGAGATGAGATGGCCAGTAGCAGAGGGGAGATTGATGAGACCTTCCCAGCACTACCTTGGGAGGGACCAGAGAGATCAGGCAAGAAAAAAAAAAAGATTATTTGGTCCAAAACAAACCATTCACCAACATGTTTACTGTTGCAGGTTTTTAATGAAAAAATAGCAGATCAGTATTGATATTGGTTGACATTAAAACACAGGATGTTGACATTGGATTGGTACAGAAAAACTGGTATCATGCCATCGCTATCATTTACAGCTGTGTGATAACAGGCTGAAATCGTGAAGAGCTGATAATGTCCTCGGGCATCAGATTCAATGATGATGACACCTACTATTACAACGTCCTTCTAATGACCTACAAAGCACAACGGTCTTGCTCTACAGTACCTTAGCAAATTCATGAGAACAGGAGAGAATATACAGCAGTGCCATGAGTTCTATATGGCATCAAGTAAAATTGACTTTTTTGGGTATTAAAAGCAAAAAACAAAAAACAAACTCTATTCCTGATGCTACTCCATTATGTATGTATGTGTGTGTGTGTGTGTGTGTGTGTGTGTGTGTGTGTGTGCGGGTGCGCGTGCGTGTGTGCGTTTGTGCGTGTTTGTGTATAATACAACATTTAAGCTACCTTGGTCTTTCCTTGTGTTTCCCTTCCTTCTACTTTCACTTCTGTTTGCTGGTTTTCTCATCACTCTTTTACAGCTTTGTTGCCTAGCCAAAGCTGTTATAGTGGTCTGATGAGCTAAGTCACAATTATAGACAAACACAGTCTAACAATAATTAAAAACACACAAATTCACAGTTGTACTCATCATGTCTGTTAGTAAGCATATTGAGTAAACATCCACATTGTTGGCCAAAAAAGGTCAGTGAACACTTAGAACACTTAAAAATGTACAACCAGGGGCCTGTATCAGAAAGCAGGTTTAGTGAAAACTCAGTTAGTTGGCTTAGAGTTGAAACAAACTTGAGATTTTCTGTTTCACAAAGAGGGTTTGGCTGACTGGGCTCACTGCACAACACCGGGTATTTGCTATTTATTTGATGGGCTATTCATTTTTATCTGATGGATGAGCAGCCAAGACAAAATGATGCTGTACCTGTAATCCTTAATCAAAACCTGCACAAAGGAAAATGTTTTTAAGATCCAGATTTAAATAATTGCACATAATATGGAGCGGTCACCATTTATAGGATTTAAAAGTAAAAGATGTCCAAAACAGATGTCTGTCTTAGAAAAGCAATGTTAATCACCTCAAAAACGATGGACGTGCTAATAGCAGTTTTCCTGCACGCACTGCCTTTAGCAAAATGCATGCCAGCAGTTTGGACTTACTCATCCATGCAGTCTGTACTTCACATGTGGACCTGCTATCCAAATGCATCATTTTTTCTTTCTTTTTCAATTTTCATTTGATAAAGCTGTGATTGCATATGAGGTCATTTAAAACTAAACGTTTGTAATTTGCAGGACAACCTCGGCCAATGGAATGTTTGCTGTCTAACACTGAAGCTTGAATATCTGACAACAGTTTACCAGGCTTGAATATCTCTACAGTTAACCGGACATTGAGAGTGCTTCCAAACGCACATGGCCTTGACAGACACACATGCCTGCTCCCTGCTTTCATAGACCCAGTCAGTGCAAACACAAGGAAATAAAGGTAGAGGCATATCGGAATAGCAGCAAATGAATAAGAACAACAGGTGTCTTTGTAACACATTTCAAGTAGAAACTAGTACTATGTAAATTATCATGTCAGGTTTGTGTTGGTCAAGAGCATGTGCCATAATCGGTTTGTCCGTCTGCTTATGCTGTGGTATCTAGAATGTCTCACAGTCATTAGAAAAATAAGTACCAGAATCCTTTATTGTTTTATTTGAAAGTACGTGATCTGAAATAAATCATCTAATTGTAGGTATTTAGCTCGAAACTAGAGTTGTATTATATAGAATGTCATTAGGTTGAATGGGAATGTAAAATAGTAGCTAGTGGGACCTCTGTGTTCCGTCCCACTCAATGATGTACACCAGGTTGTGAATAAAAGGGGTTTCCTTTTATTTTCCACACTATAACAAGTTCAGCAACCACATTTAATTTCACTGAGGGGTCAGCTAGCAAGCCCACAGGAGGTATGTCTCGCTCTGCCATGCACCTCCCAGTAAATGTTACAACTTCTTCCATAATAACAATATAATAAAAATATATAAATTAAAGGAAGCTGTTGTCATATAGTGTAGTCGTTTGAGTATAAATAATGATCTCATAATAATCTTATCTACATATTCTTATACATTTACAGAGTAACATTCACTCATATACTCAAATTTCATATCATACATAGAAAACGTCCATCTCATCCATTGTAGTTTTTTTTCCTGATCAATAATACAAAAAAAAATTAAAAAATGAACAGCACCCAGCGATGAACCTCAATTATTTCAAGCTAACTATAAAACAGCTTAAGTCAGCATTTGCTTGCAGGTAGAACACAAAATATTCAGATTAATGCATCTGAGTTAAAAATTAAACACAATGAAATCAAATTAAATTGACTCACCTACAACAAGCTCAGCAATCACATTTAATTTTACTAAGTGGTCAGCTAGCCAGCCTATACAAAACAGGGTATTGTTAGAAATTCTGCACATGTAATTCACTTAGCTTCACATCTCACACTGCTTATAATTATAAGATAACGTATCCACATTCGTAATAATGTGATGAAATCTGCCAACAATAGTGAGACTGAGCATATTAAATAATAAGACAAACTGATCACTTAGTCCACATATTTCTAAATGAGAAGAAAAGTTCTTACAAACAATATAAAGCACACAATTATATATGGGAAAACAGTTACATTTGTCATTAAGAGAAGCACTACTTTATAGATAGAAAGCATTACGTATTACACAAACGTCATAACTGTCCTAATATTAATAGTTCAACAGTCTTCCTCTGTCTATTATGCACACTGTAAACATGTTAAATATCTGCCTTGCTGTTACAATGAAATGACTTCCGGCACCCTGAAAATTGTTTTACACACACGCAGCTGTAACGAGGTGGCCTGAGTACCGAGGGCAGGGAGCAGGATGCACAGACTCAATCGACATGGACGAACATTTATTACATACAACATAACGGCACTCACATATAACATGAACATGAATACGTTTAACAATAACGAGACTAATCTTGACATCCACAGGCTACACCAACAATGATCAACAATACTGTACGCACTAACAAGGGTTTAAATACACAAACAAGATGAGGTACAGGTGTGTGCAGGCATGGCCATAAACATATACTCCCAAGTCACGTGGCAGGCCAAACCGTGTGACTCGCAGGAGGCAAACGTTCTGTGACAGCAGCCACACTCATACACACACAAGCATAGTGCAACTCTGTGTTTACGCATCAATGATTGAATGTGCAAGTGCATGTATATGCAAGTTTAAATTATTATGCACAAATGTAAATAGTAGGCTATTTATGTGAAAATGTTTCATATGTATGTGCAAGTACAGTTTCCCTGATTTCTCTTTAAACGGGCCCTCATAGTTCAGCAGTAATGAGGCTAGTTAGATTTTTCTCAGAATTAAGTACACTTTGGAATGTTATATGTATCACAGTCTCCGGTGGTGAGCCATACATGGTTAATCAATCCAGGTTGGGGAATCTGTTAGAGTCGCTGCATTAATGACATATCTGTTTGCATTGTCAGTTGTTGCTATGGCAGCAATTAAATTAGGAAATTCAAAGAAAAACAACTCATCTCCACTCTTGGAACTTTAGAACCCCCTCTGTCCCGTGTCATAATGTCACACATGAGTGGAATCCCATGAACACCTTTACAGATCAGTCTGTGGAAAGACACTGAAGAGGACAGATCGAACAATGAGGCGTTTCTGGAGCTGGTGTGCTGGAGGTATCGAGAATGAATATATTGATACAAAGGAGGTGGAATCCAGGAGAGACTTAATAAAGAAAAGCAAAAGAGGAAAGCAGAAGTGGAATCTAAAAAAATTGAAGATAGAGTGGAAAAAACGTCCTACAGTTGGTATGGATATTTGATTATTTTTTCTGCTTTTTGGCCTTGCCTTTCTAAAAGGATTAATTTAAATCTCATGTATAAAAAAACAGTAAACTAAATAATCTTTACAATAAGGGACAAAAACTGACTTATTGAAAATGCTTTTATCCTTTGATCAGCAGTGACTAAAACTCTCATTTAAAATATGCAACACCACTTGAAGTATTAGTGCATTATTAGTCTATTACAAGGTTTTAGGCTCTTGTCAGGCTGTATGTAGTACATACAATATGTGTTCTATATATATCCAGAAGTAATGATACTTGCTCCGGCAGATTTGAAGATGGCCCATGAACGAACTGAAAGGACTGTGGCAGCATGTCTAAGTGAAGTGACTGATGGATATGACTTGTACAGATCAGCCAGGACCAAGCAGAGGCACTCTGTGGCACCTGCTTCACCAGCCCTGAAAAGGGTCAACAAAGACACCAAACCAGGTGTGGATACAAAGCAGTCAGTCATCTTCCCTCTAGGGCCAAGAGAACATGAGTGGCTTGTGAAGTGTGCTGCAGGACAGCAGGATCAAATCTGCCAGCTTCTGCTCCAGGACATCAAGCTGGCAGAGAAGAGAAACTTCATTTCTGGCTTCACAGTACTTCACTGGGCTGCTAAACAAGGAAACAGTGAAATAGTGCGCAAGATCCTTCTTCTTTCACAGCAAGGTGGGCCAGGGGTTGACGTTAACATCAAGAGCTACGACGGCTACACCCCACTACACATGGCTGCTATTCACAGCCACGAATCAGTCCTGAGTGTTCTGGTGCGTGATTATGGTGCCAACTGCAACATACGTGACAACAGTGGCAAAAAGCCCTATCAGTACTTACACAAGGACGCCTCACCCAAGGTGAGAGAGATGCTTGGCGACCCTCACGCTGCGGATTACAAGCCCCCAGGCTATGAGCAGCACTTTTCAGATCCGCCCAAAGGGCTCAGCACTTGGAGTAAACTATTTCAGTCCAAGCACAGAAAAATACTTAGATGCGGATCAAGATTCCACTCAGCCTTGAAGCAGCTTCACCAGCCTTGACCAAGATGTGGACAGGATAGACTACATTAATTTCCCGAATGTTTCCCTACAATGAACTTCCCAAATTAAATAGCATATCCTCAAATAAACATTTTCTCTAACTTGTCTTTCACTCCTGATTTCTGTGATCAAAACCTTAAGCTTTGAAATAAATCATTTGCACATAGATGTTTGAAATATTGCATAGTCATATCTGCCTTGAACCATTGTCTGTTTTCCTTGAATATTCTCTAATGTTTTGTCTTTGAGTAATGAAATGTTTTTGAGGTCTTTCATCAGCTGTGTAAGCAAAGTGCTTCTGAGTTAGTAGTAGGAGAAGCCAGTTTATATATGAAAAATTAGTAGTGTGCTTTATATTGTTTGTAAGAACTCTTTCTTTGTATTTATAAATGTGTAGACTAAGTGCTCAGGTGAAATTAGTATGACAAAAATGTTCCAACCTATTATGGCTTAAAAGACAATTGTCACCTATCCCCAAATATCAGTATTTAACTTTGCTCTTGTGTTCCAGTTGTTTTGTTTCCCTCTTTCTGTTCTTTTAATGTACTATACTGAATTAATTTATGTTTTGTAAGGTAACTCGAGGTAAATGCCTGACACAATCAAAGCCTAAGACTGAGACAAAGAAGCTATAAATTTGCATGAACACATCTGTTGAGCCTTTCCTGCTTATTCCACCCCTGAGATCAGTAGTTAAAAACTGATTTCAGCAGAGTCATTTCAAACAGAAGTAATTACAAGTCTAGAACCCCTCACGAGAAGAATATTGTACTTAGAATAACATCTTATTTTATATGTTTGTCAGATACCCAGTTTGTTAGTCTGTCTAAACTTGATTCATTTGCTCGTCACTATTCAGTCAACTTAAGGTCATCTTCTTTTGGCATTGGTAGAATTTAGATTAGTGCTGTTTGGCCGACAGTAATCACCTGATTTGGTTTTCCAACAAACTGGTATGTATGGCAGGAATGGCAGTATCCAACATCACTCCTAATCGATGGCCAAAAGAAATGTTGTAGAATGTGGTGAGTGTTTTTTTTATGTGCGCTTAATTGAAAACGTGGTAAAAGAAGAGCCTTTCTAAAGAATATACATAAAGCCCAAGAGAGAAAAAAAAATTATTTACATCAAAGTTGGAGGTGGATTCACGCTCCACACCCACTACGGTTGCCAAGAAGACCCATCGCGCTGTAAATACATAAAGCACATTCATCAAAATGACAACACTTGTGATACATTTCACAAACGTGCCGCAAATACACAAAGCAAATTCATCAAAATGACAACACAACCCAGTGCAAATTCAGGAAAACTTACGCAACTTCAGAAGTGCTGCAAATCCAGTCACAACACAATGGAAGTTTGCCACAACAACAGAATGGCTGTTTGCAGAGGACACGGGGAGGAGATGGACTTCTGAGATCAGCGCCAAGTCTTTTGGAAGTGAAAAGTAAGTTTTTCGGTTACCATGGTTTTATTATGATATACATGATACAGAATGAAAGACCGACCTATTCGTGCATATTTATTTATGCTAGGCTGTAGGCAGCCTTAAAAATGATGATTAAAATCCAAAATACCTACAATTAGATTGTTATTTATTTCAAATCACATTTTGTATGCATGTAGCTATAAACATCACACTTCAGATAAGATAAGAACAAGATAGTTGACCAGCATGAGCAATAACCACACTGGTCAACCAGTATAATCAGATGTGACCAGTATGACCAGTATGATTCATGAAGGTTCAACACCTTTAACATTATTTGAATCTTTTGTTACAGGCATTGTCAATTGTTTACTTACTTCAGATCATTTGAAATTAAATGTATAGATTTTTTGTCTAATGATCATTCTTAAATTGGAAAAAACTGACAATGTTTAATGACCCGTTATGTCATGGGACTGATTGCTGAGTGACTTTAAATGAACTGCAGTGAACTGAAAATGAAATGAAATGCATATTTACCATATATTAGTACTAAAAAGATGTTTCCAAAACATCATATAGTCTAGAGAGCATGTATCTGACCACAATGGTCAAGCCTTTAATGGTAGCCCATGGACTAATGGGAGTGATGTATAGCTCCATTATTTTGTTCCTTTAATTAGTAAAAATATATCTTCATATATTTTTGCTGTTCATGTGCAAGTGCAGTAGATCAAATCCTGCTTGTGCAAGAGAAACATGGTGAGGTCCAAATGCACCAGCTAACTGACAAATTTATTATATGGAGGTTTGTTATTTTGTAGAGGTCCATTTAGTTTAAAGTATATTGATTGAAAAAAAAAAGTTTAATCTTTGGTGGCTATAACTTTCACCTGGTGCTGAATTTCACTCTTTGGACATTTATTCGTCCGGTTTGAAAGACTTATTTTTTCTTTGTGTTTTTCCCTTTATCTCAACACAGATTTATATAGACATGTTTTACACTGTGGTGATCCTATACTTTAATGGCAATGCATTTTATACTTTAGCTAATTCTGTACAATGAAATTTAGGAGTATAGGTCTTACTTTGAGGACACTAGGCTAATTTGAAATTTGTCTGTATGTCATTTTCAGTAGGAATAACCTGCTTCTCAGGGAACATCAGCAGAGATGAGATGGCCAGTAGCAGAGGGGAGATTGATGAGACCTTCCCAGCACTACCTTGGGAGGGACCAGAGAGATCAGGCAAGAAAAAAAAAAAGATTATTTGGTCCAAAACAAACCATTCACCAACATGTTTACTGTTGCAGGTTTTTAATGAAAAAATAGCAGATCAGTATTGATATTGGTTGACATTAAAACACAGGATGTTGACATTGGATTGGTACAGAAAAACTGGTATCATGCCATCGCTATCATTTACAGCTGTGTGATAACAGGCTGAAATCGTGAAGAGCTGATAATGTCCTCGGGCATCAGATTCAATGATGATGACACCTACTATTACAACGTCCTTCTAATGACCTACAAAGCACAACGGTCTTGCTCTACAGTACCTTAGCAAATTCATGAGAACAGGAGAGAATATACAGCAGTGCCATGAGTTCTATATGGCATCAAGTAAAATTGACTTTTTTGGGTATTAAAAGCAAAAAACAAAAAACAAACTCTATTCCTGATGCTACTCCATTATGTATGTATGTGTGTGTGTGTGTGTGTGTGTGTGTGTGTGTGTGTGTGCGGGTGCGCGTGCGTGTGTGCGTTTGTGCGTGTTTGTGTATAATACAACATTTAAGCTACCTTGGTCTTTCCTTGTGTTTCCCTTCCTTCTACTTTCACTTCTGTTTGCTGGTTTTCTCATCACTCTTTTACAGCTTTGTTGCCTAGCCAAAGCTGTTATAGTGGTCTGATGAGCTAAGTCACAATTATAGACAAACACAGTCTAACAATAATTAAAAACACACAAATTCACAGTTGTACTCATCATGTCTGTTAGTAAGCATATTGAGTAAACATCCACATTGTTGGCCAAAAAAGGTCAGTGAACACTTAGAACACTTAAAAATGTACAACCAGGGGCCTGTATCAGAAAGCAGGTTTAGTGAAAACTCAGTTAGTTGGCTTAGAGTTGAAACAAACTTGAGATTTTCTGTTTCACAAAGAGGGTTTGGCTGACTGGGCTCACTGCACAACACCGGGTATTTGCTATTTATTTGATGGGCTATTCATTTTTATCTGATGGATGAGCAGCCAAGACAAAATGATGCTGTACCTGTAATCCTTAATCAAAACCTGCACAAAGGAAAATGTTTTTAAGATCCAGATTTAAATAATTGCACATAATATGGAGCGGTCACCATTTATAGGATTTAAAAGTAAAAGATGTCCAAAACAGATGTCTGTCTTAGAAAAGCAATGTTAATCACCTCAAAAACGATGGACGTGCTAATAGCAGTTTTCCTGCACGCACTGCCTTTAGCAAAATGCATGCCAGCAGTTTGGACTTACTCATCCATGCAGTCTGTACTTCACATGTGGACCTGCTATCCAAATGCATCATTTTTTCTTTCTTTTTCAATTTTCATTTGATAAAGCTGTGATTGCATATGAGGTCATTTAAAACTAAACGTTTGTAATTTGCAGGACAACCTCGGCCAATGGAATGTTTGCTGTCTAACACTGAAGCTTGAATATCTGACAACAGTTTACCAGGCTTGAATATCTCTACAGTTAACCGGACATTGAGAGTGCTTCCAAACGCACATGGCCTTGACAGACACACATGCCTGCTCCCTGCTTTCATAGACCCAGTCAGTGCAAACACAAGGAAATAAAGGTAGAGGCATATCGGAATAGCAGCAAATGAATAAGAACAACAGGTGTCTTTGTAACACATTTCAAGTAGAAACTAGTACTATGTAAATTATCATGTCAGGTTTGTGTTGGTCAAGAGCATGTGCCATAATCGGTTTGTCCGTCTGCTTATGCTGTGGTATCTAGAATGTCTCACAGTCATTAGAAAAATAAGTACCAGAATCCTTTATTGTTTTATTTGAAAGTACGTGATCTGAAATAAATCATCTAATTGTAGGTATTTAGCTCGAAACTAGAGTTGTATTATATAGAATGTCATTAGGTTGAATGGGAATGTAAAATAGTAGCTAGTGGGACCTCTGTGTTCCGTCCCACTCAATGATGTACACCAGGTTGTGAATAAAAGGGGTTTCCTTTTATTTTCCACACTATAACAAGTTCAGCAACCACATTTAATTTCACTGAGGGGTCAGCTAGCAAGCCCACAGGAGGTATGTCTCGCTCTGCCATGCACCTCCCAGTAAATGTTACAACTTCTTCCATAATAACAATATAATAAAATATATAAATTAAAGGAAGCTGTTGTCATATAGTGTAGTCGTTTGAGTATAAATAATGATCTCATAATAATCTTATCTACATATTCTTATACATTTACAGAGTAACATTCACTCATATACTCAAATTTCATATCATACATAGAAAACGTCCATCTCATCCATTGTAGTTTTTTTTCCTGATCAATAATACAAAAAAAAATTTAAAAATGAACAGCACCCAGCGATGAACCTCAATTATTTCAAGCTAACTATAAAACAGCTTAAGTCAGCATTTGCTTGCAGGTAGAACACAAAATATTCAGATTAATGCATCTGAGTTAAAAATTAAACACAATGAAATCAAATTAAATTGACTCACCTACAACAAGCTCAGCAATCACATTTAATTTTACTAAGTGGTCAGCTAGCCAGCCTATACAAAACAGGGTATTGTTAGAAATTCTGCACATGTAATTCACTTAGCTTCACATCTCACACTGCTTATAATTATAAGATAACGTATCCACATTCGTAATAATGTGATGAAATCTGCCAACAATAGTGAGACTGAGCATATTAAATAATAAGACAAACTGATCACTTAGTCCACATATTTCTAAATGAGAAGAAAAGTTCTTACAAACAATATAAAGCACACAATTATATATGGGAAAACAGTTACATTTGTCATTAAGAGAAGCACTACTTTATAGATAGAAAGCATTACGTATTACACAAACGTCATAACTGTCCTAATATTAATAGTTCAACAGTCTTCCTCTGTCTATTATGCACACTGTAAACATGTTAAATATCTGCCTTGCTGTTACAATGAAATGACTTCCAGCACCCTGAAAATTGTTTTACACACACGCAGCTGTAACGAGGTGGCCTGAGTACCGAGGGCAGGGAGCAGGATGCACAGACTCAATCGACATGGACGAACATTTATTACATACAACATAACGGCACTCACATATAACATGAACATGAATACGTTTAACAATAACGAGACTAATCTTGACATCCACAGGCTACACCAACAATGATCAACAATACTGTACGCACTAACAAGGGTTTAAGTACACAAACAAGATGAGGTACAGGTGTGTGCAGGAATGGCCATAAACATATACTCCCAAGTCACGTGGCAGGCCAAACCGTGTGACTCGCAGGAGGCAAACGTTCTGTGACAGCAGCCACACTCATACACACACAAGCATAGTGCAACTCTGTGTTTACGCATCAATGATTGAATGTGCAAGTGCATGTATATGCAAGTTTAAATTATTATGCACAAATGTAAATAGTAGGCTATTTATGTGAAAATGTTTCATATGTATGTGCAAGTACAGTTTCCCTGATTTCTGTTTAAACGGGCCCTCATAGTTCAGCAGTAATGAGGCTAGTTAGATTTTTCTCAGAATTAAGTACACTTTGGAATGTTATATGTATCACAGTCTCCGGTGGTGAGCCATACATGGTTAATCAATCCAGGTTGAGGAATCTGTTAGAGTCGCTGCATTAATGACATATCTGTTTGCATTGTCAGTTGTTGCTATGGCAGCAATTAAATTAGGAAATTCAAAGAAAAACAACTCATCTCCACTCTTGGAACTTTAGAACCCCCTCTGTCCCGTGTCATAATGTCACACATGAGTGGAATCCCATGAACACCTTTACAGATCAGTCTGTGGAAAGACACTGAAGAGGACAGATCGAACAATGAGGCGTTTCTGGAGCTGGTGTGCTGGAGGTATCGAGAATGAATATATTGATACAAAGGAGGTGGAATCCAGGAGAGACTTAATAAAGAAAAGCAAAAGAGGAAAGCAGAAGTGGAATCTAAAAAAATTGAAGATAGAGTGGAAAAAACGTCCTACAGTTGGTATGGATATTTGAATATTTTTTCTGCTTTTTGGCCTTGCCTTTCTAAAAGGATTAATTTAAATCTCATGTATAAAAAAACAGTAAACTAAATAATCTTTACAATAAGGGACAAAAACTGACTTATTGAAAATGCTTTTATCCTTTGATCAGCAGTGACTAAAACTCTCATTTAAAATATGCAACACCACTTGAAGTATTAGTGCATTATTAGTCTATTACAAGGTTTTAGGCTCTTGTCAGGCTGTATGTAGTACATACAATATGTGTTCTATATATATCCAGAAGTAATGATACTTGCTCCGGCAGATTTGAAGATGGCCCATGAACGAACTGAAAGGACTGTGGCAGCATGTCTAAGTGAAGTGACTGATGGATATGACTTGTACAGATCAGCCAGGACCAAGCAGAGGCACTCTGTGGCACCTGCTTCACCAGCCCTGAAAAGGGTCAACAAAGACACCAAACCAGGTGTGGATACAAAGCAGTCAGTCATCTTCCCTCTAGGGCCAAGAGAACATGAGTGGCTTGTGAAGTGTGCTGCAGGACAGCAGGATCAAATCTGCCAGCTTCTGCTCCAGGACATCAAGCTGGCAGAGAAGAGAAACTTCATTTCTGGCTTCACAGTACTTCACTGGGCTGCTAAACAAGGAAACAGTGAAATAGTGCGCAAGATCCTTCTTCTTTCACAGCAAGGTGGGCCAGGGGTTGACGTTAACATCAAGAGCTACGACGGCTACACCCCACTACACATGGCTGCTATTCACAGCCACGAATCAGTCCTGAGTGTTCTGGTGCGTGATTATGGTGCCAACTGCAACATACGTGACAACAGTGGCAAAAAGCCCTATCAGTACTTACACAAGGACGCCTCACCCAAGGTGAGAGAGATGCTTGGCGACCCTCACGCTGCGGATTACAAGCCCCCAGGCTATGAGCAGCACTTTTCAGATCCGCCCAAAGGGCTCAGCACTTGGAGTAAACTATTTCAGTCCAAGCACAGAAAAATACTTAGATGCGGATCAAGATTCCACTCAGCCTTGAAGCAGCTTCACCAGCCTTGACCAAGATGTGGACAGGATAGACTACATTAATTTCCCGAATGTTTCCCTACAATGAACTTCCCAAATTAAATAGCATATCCTCAAATAAACATTTTCTCTAACTTGTCTTTCACTCCTGATTTCTGTGATCAAAACCTTAAGCTTTGAAATAAATCATTTGCACATAGATGTTTGAAATATTGCATAGTCATATCTGCCTTGAACCATTGTCTGTTTTCCTTGAATATTCTCTAATGTTTTGTCTTTGAGTAATGAAATGTTTTTGAGGTCTTTCATCAGCTGTGTAAGCAAAGTGCTTCTGAGTTAGTAGTAGGAGAAGCCAGTTTATATATGAAAAATTAGTAGTGTGCTTTATATTGTTTGTAAGAACTCTTTCTTTGTATTTATAAATGTGTAGACTAAGTGCTCAGGTGAAATTAGTATGACAAAAATGTTCCAACCTATTATGGCTTAAAAGACAATTATCACCTATCCCCAAATATCAGTATTTAACTTTGCTCTTGTGTTCCAGTTGTTTTGTTTCCCTCTTTCTGTTCTTTTAATGTACTATACTGAATTAATTTATGTTTTGTAAGGTAACTCGAGGTAAATGCCTGACACAATCAAAGCCTAAGACTGAGACAAAGAAGCTATAAATTTGCATGAACACATCTGTTGAGCCTTTCCTGCTTATTCCACCCCTGAGATCAGTAGTTAAAAACTGATTTCAGCAGAGTCATTTCAAACAGAAGTAACTACAAGTCTAGAACCCCTCACGAGAAGAATATTGTACTTAGAATAACATCTTATTTTATATGTTTGTCAGATACCCAGTTTGTTAGTCTGTCTAAACTTGATTCATTTGCTCGTCACTATTCAGTCAACTTAAGGTCATCTTCTTTTGGCATTGGTAGAATTTAGATTAGTGCTGTTTGGCCGACAGTAATCACCTGATTTGGTTTTCCAACAAACTGGTATGTATGGCAGGAATGGCAGTATCCAACATCACTCCTAATCGATGGCCAAAAGAAATGTTGTAGAATGTGGTGAGTGTTTTTTTTATGTGCGCTTAATTGAAAACGTGGCAAAAGAAGAGCCTTTCTAAAGAATATACATAAAGCCCAAGAGAGAAAAAAAAATTATTTACATCAAAGTTGGAGGTGGATTCACGCTCCACACCCACTACGGTTGCCAGGAAGACCCATCGCGCTGTAAATACATAAAGCACATTCATCAAAATGACAACACTTGTGATACATTTCACAAACGTGCCGCAAATACACAAAGCAAATTCATCAAAATGACAACACAACCCAGTGCAAATTCAGGAAAACTTACGCAACTTCAGAAGTGCTGCAAATCCAGTCACAACACAATGGAAGTTTGCCACAACAACAGAATGGCTGTTTGCAGAGGACACGGGGAGGAGATGGACTTCTGAGATCAGCGCCAAGTCTTTTGGAAGTGAAAAGTAAGTTTTTCGGTTACCATGGTTTTATTATGATATACGTGATACAGAATGAAAGACCGACCTATTCGTGCATATTTATTTATGCTAGGCTGTAGGCAGCCTTAAAAATGATGATTAAAATCCAAAATACCTACAATTAGATTGTTATTTATTTCAAATCACATTTTGTATGCATGTAGCTATAAACATCACACTTCAGATAAGATAAGAACAAGATAGTTGACCAGCATGAGCAATAACCACACTGGTCAACCAGTATAATCAGATTTGACCAGTATGACCAGTATGATTCATGAAGGTTCAACACCTTTAACATTATTTGAATCTTTTGTTACAGGCATTGTCAATTGTTTACTTACTTCAGATCATTTGAAATTAAATGTATAGATTTTTTGTCTAATGATCATTCTTAAATTGGAAAAAACTGACAATGTTTAATGACCCGTTATGTCATGGGACTGATTGCTGAGTGACTTTAAATGAACTGCAGTGAACTGAAAATGAAATGAAATGCATATTTACCATATATTAGTACTAAAAAGATGTTTCCAAAACATCATATAGTCTAGAGAGCATGTATCTGACCACAATGGTCAAGCCTTTAATGGTAGCCCATGGACTAATGGGAGTGATGTATAGCTCCATTATTTTGTTCCTTTAATTAGTAAAAATATATCTTCATATATTTTTGCTGTTCATGTGCAAGTGCAGTAGATCAAATCCTGCTTGTGCAAGAGAAACATGGTGAGGTCCAAATGCACCAGCTAACTGACAAATTTATTATATGGAGGTTTGTTATTTTGTAGAGGTCCATTTAGTTTAAAGTATATTGATTGAAAAAAAAAAGTTTAATCTTTGGTGGCTATAACTTTCACCTGGTGCTGAATTTCACTCTTTGGACATTTATTCGTCCGGTTTGAAAGACTTATTTTTTTCTTTGTGTTTTTCCCCTTATCTCAACACAGATTTATATAGACATGTTTTACACTGTGGTGATCCTATACTTTAATGGCAATGCATTTTATACTTTAGCTAATTCTGTACAATGAAATTTAGGAGTATAGGTCTTACTTTGAGGACACTAGGCTAATTTGAAATTTGTCTGTATGTCATTTTCAGTAGGAATAACCTGCTTCTCAGGGAACATCAGCAGAGATGAGATGGCCAGTAGCAGAGGGGAGATTGATGAGACCTTCCCAGCACTACCTTGGGAGGGACAAGAGAGATCAGGCAAGAAAAAAAAAAAGATTATTTGGTCCAAAACAAACCATTCACCAACATGTTTACTGTTGCAGGTTTTTAATGAAAAAATATCAGATCAGTATTGATATTGGTTGACATTAAAACACAGGATGTTGACATTGGATTGGTACAGAAAAACTGGTATCATGCCATCGCTATCATTTACAGCTGTGTGATAACAGGCTGAAATCGTGAAGAGCTGATAATGTCCTCGGGCATCAGATTCAATGATGATGACACCTACTATTACAACGTCCTTCTAATGACCTACAAAGCACAACGGTCTTGCTCTACAGTACCTTAGCAAATTCATGAGAACAGGAGAGAATATACAGCAGTGCCATGAGTTCTATATGGCATCAAGTAAAATTGACTTTTTTGGGTATTAAAAGCAAAAAACAAAAAACAAACTCTATTCCTGATGCTACTCCATTATGTATGTATGTGTGTGTGTGTGTGTGTGTGTGTGTGTGTGTGTGTGCGGGTGCGGGTGCGCGTGCGTGTGTGCGTTTGTGCGTGTTTGTGTATAATACAACATTTAAGCTACCTTGGTCTTTCCTTGTGTTTCCCTTCCTTCTACTTTCACTTCTGTTTGCTGGTTTTCTCATCACTCTTTTACAGCTTTGTTGCCTAGCCAAAGCTGTTATAGTGGTCTGATGAGCTAAGTCACAATTATAGACAAACACAGTCTAACAATAATTAAAAACACACAAATTCACAGTTGTACTCATCATGTCTGTTAGTAAGCATATTGAGTAAACATCCACATTGTTGGCCAAAAAAGGTCAGTGAACACTTAGAACACTTAAAAATGTACAACCAGGGGCCTGTATCAGAAAGCAGGTTTAGTGAAAACTCAGTTAGTTGGCTTAGAGTTGAAACAAACTTGAGATTTTCTGTTTCACAAAGAGGGTTTGGCTGACTGGGCTCACTGCACAACACCGGGTATTTGCTATTTATTTGATGGGCTATTCATTTTTATCTGATGGATGAGCAGCCAAGACAAAATGATGCTGTACCTGTAATCCTTAATCAAAACCTGCACAAAGGAAAATGTTTTTAAGATCCAGATTTAAATAATTGCACATAATATGGAGCGGTCACCATTTACAGGATTTAAAAGTAAAAGATGTCCAAAACAGATGTCTGTCTTAGAAAAGCAATGTTAATCACCTCAAAAACGATGGACGTGCTAATAGCAGTTTTCCTGCACGCACTGCCTTTAGCAAAATGCATGCCAGCAGTTTGGACTTACTCATCCATGCAGTCTGTACTTCACATGTGGACCTGCTATCCAAATGCATCATTTTTTCTTTCTTTTTCAATTTTCATTTGATAAAGCTGTGATTGCATATGAGGTCATTTAAAACTAAACGTTTGTAATTTGCAGGACAACCTCGGCCAATGGAATGTTTGCTGTCTAACACTGAAGCTTGAATATCTGACAACAGTTTACCAGGCTTGAATATCTCTACAGTTAACCGGACATTGAGAGTGCTTCCAAACGCACATGGCCTTGACAGACACACATGCCTGCTCCCTGCTTTCATAGACCCAGTCAGTGCAAACACAAGGAAATAAAGGTAGAGGCATATCGGAATAGTAGCAAATGAATAAGAACAACAGGTGTCTTTGTAACACATTTCAAGTAGAAACTAGTACTATGTAAATTATCATGTCAGGTTTGTGTTGGTCAAGAGCATGTGCCATAATCGGTTTGTCCGTCTGCTTATGCTGTGGTATCTAGAATGTCTCACAGTCATTAGAAAAATAAGTACCAGAATCCTTTATTGTTTTATTTGAAAGTATGTGATCTGAAATAAATCATCTAATTGTAGGTATTTAGCTCGAAACTAGAGTTGTATTATATAGAATGTCATTAGGTTGAATGGGAATGTAAAATAGTAGCTAGTGGGACCTCTGTGTTCCGTCCCACTCAATGATGTACACCAGGTTGTGAATAAAAGGGGTTTCCTTTTATTTTCCACACTATAACAAGTTCAGCAACCACATTTAATTTCACTGAGGGGTCAGCTAGCAAGCCCACAGGAGGTATGTCTCGCTCTGCCATGCACCTCCCAGTAAATGTTACAACTTCTTCCATAATAACAATATAATAAAATATATAAATTAAAGGAAGCTGTTGTCATATAGTGTAGTCGTTTGAGTATAAATAATGATCTCATAATAATCTTATCTACATATTCTTATACATTTACAGAGTAACATTCACTCATATACTCAAATTTCATATCATACATAGAAAACGTCCATCTCATCCATTGTAGTTTTTTTTCCTGATCAATAATACAAAAAAAAATTAAAAAATGAACAGCACCCAGCGATGAACCTCAATTATTTCAAGCTAACTATAAAACAGCTTAAGTCAGCATTTGCTTGCAGGTAGAACACAAAATATTCAGATTAATGCATCTGAGTTAAAAATTAAACACAATGAAATCAAATTAAATTGACTCACCTACAACAAGCTCAGCAATCACATTTAATTTTACTAAGTGGTCAGCTAGCCAGCCTATACAAAACAGGGTATTGTTAGAAATTCTGCACATGTAATTCACTTAGCTTCACATCTCACACTGCTTATAATTATAAGATAACGTATCCACATTGGTAATAATGTGATGAAATCTGCCAACAATAGTGAGACTGAGCATATTAAATAATAAGACAAACTGATCACTTAGTCCACATATTTCTAAATGAGAAGAAAAGTTCTTACAAACAATATAAAGCACACAATTATATATGGGAAAACAGTTACATTTGTCATTAAGAGAAGCACTACTTTATAGATAGAAAGCATTACGTATTACACAAACGTCATAACTGTCCTAATATTAATAGTTCAACAGTCTTCCTCTGTCTATTATGCACACTGTAAACATGTTAAATATCTGCCTTGCTGTTACAATGAAATGACTTCCGGCACCCTGAAAATTGTTTTACACACACGCAGCTGTAACGAGGTGGCCTGAGTACCGAGGGCAGGGAGCAGGATGCACAGACTCAATCGACATGGACGAACATTTATTACATACAACATAACGGCACTCACATATAACATGAACATGAATACGTTTAACAATAACGAGACTAATCTTGACATCCACAGGCTACACCAACAATGATCAGCAATACTGTACGCACTAACAAGGGTTTAAGTACACAAACAAGATGAGCTACAGGTGTGTGCAGGCATGGCCATAAACATATACTCCCAAGTCACGTGGCAGGCCAAACCGTGTGACTCGCAGGAGGCAAACGTTCTGTGACAGCAGCCACACTCATACACACACAAGCATAGTGCAACTCTGTGTTTACGCATCAATGATTGAATGTGCAAGTGCATGTATATGCAAGTTTAAATTATTATGCACAAATGTAAATAGTAGGCTATTTATGTGAAAATGTTTCATATGTATGTGCAAGTACAGTTTCCCTGATTTCTCTTTAAACGGGCCCTCATAGTTCAGCAGTAATGAGGCTAGTTAGATTTTGCTCAGAATTAAGTACACTTTGGAATGTTATATGTATCACAGTCTCCGGTGGTGAGCCATACATGGTTAATCAATCCAGGTTGAGGAATCTGTTAGAGTCGCTGCATTAATGACATATCTGTTTGCATTGTCAGTTGTTGCTATGGCAGCAATTAAATTAGGAAATTCAAAGAAAAACAACTCATCTCCACTCTTGGAACTTTAGAACCCCCTCTGTCCCGTGTCATAATGTCACACATGAGTGGAATCCCATGAACACCTTTACAGATCAGTCTGTGGAAAGACACTGAAGAGGACAGATCGAACAATGAGGCGTTTCTGGAGCTGGTGTGCTGGAGGTATCGAGAATGAATATATTGATACAAAGGAGGTGGAATCCAGGAGAGACTTAATAAAGAAAAGCAAAAGAGGAAAGCAGAAGTGGAATCTAAAAAAATTGAAGATAGAGTGGAAAAAACGTCCTACAGTTGGTATGGATATTTGAATATTTTTTCTGCTTTTTGGCCTTGCCTTTCTAAAAGGATTAATTTAAATCTCATGTACAAAAAAACAGTAAACTAAATAATCTTTACAATAAGGGACAAAAACTGACTTATTGAAAATGCTTTTATCCTTTGATCAGCAGTGACTAAAACTCTCATTTAAAATATGCAACACCACTTGAAGTATTAGTGCATTATTAGTCTATTACAAGGTTTTAGGCTCTTGTCAGGCTGTATGTAGTACATACAATATGTGTTCTATATATATCCAGAAGTAATGATACTTGCTCCGGCAGATTTGAAGATGGCCCATGAACGAACTGAAAGGACTGTGGCAGCATGTCTAAGTGAAGTGACTGATGGATATGACTTGTACAGATCAGCCAGGACCAAGCAGAGGCACTCTGTGGCACCTGCTTCACCAGCCCTGAAAAGGGTCAACAAAGACACCAAACCAGGTGTGGATACAAAGCAGTCAGTCATCTTCCCTCTAGGGCCAAGAGAACATGAGTGGCTTGTGAAGTGTGCTGCAGGACAGCAGGATCAAATCTGCCAGCTTCTGCTCCAGGACATCAAGCTGGCAGAGAAGAGAAACTTCATTTCTGGCTTCACAGTACTTCACTGGGCTGCTAAACAAGGAAACAGTGAAATAGTGCGCAAGATCCTTCTTCTTTCACAGCAAGGTGGGCCAGGGGTTGACGTTAACATCAAGAGCTACGACGGCTACACCCCACTACACATGGCTGCTATTCACAGCCACGAATCAGTCCTGAGTGTTCTGGTGCGTGATTATGGTGCCAACTGCAACATACGTGACAACAGTGGCAAAAAGCCCTATCAGTACTTACACAAGGACGCCTCACCCAAGGTGAGAGAGATGCTTGGCGACCCTCACGCTGCGGATTACAAGCCCCCAGGCTATGAGCAGCACTTTTCAGATCCGCCCAAAGGGCTCAGCACTTGGAGTAAACTATTTCAGTCCAAGCACAGAAAAATACTTAGATGCGGATCAAGATTCCACTCAGCCTTGAAGCAGCTTCACCAGCCTTGACCAAGATGTGGACAGGATAGACTACATTAATTTCCCGAATGTTTCCCTACAATGAACTTCCCAAATTAAATAGCATATCCTCAAATAAACATTTTCTCTAACTTGTCTTTCACTCCTGATTTCTGTGATCAAAACCTTAAGCTTTGAAATAAATCATTTGCACATAGATGTTTGAAATATTGCATAGTCATATCTGCCTTGAACCATTGTCTGTTTTCCTTGAATATTCTCTAATGTTTTGTCTTTGAGTAATGAAATGTTTTTGAGGTCTTTCATCAGCTGTGTAAGCAAAGTGCTTCTGAGTTAGTAGTAGGAGAAGCCAGTTTATATATGAAAAATTAGTAGTGTGCTTTATATTGTTTGTAAGAACTCTTTCTTTGTATTTATAAATGTGTAGACTAAGTGCTCAGGTGAAATTAGTATGACAAAAATGTTCCAACCTATTATGGCTTAAAAGACAATTATCACCTATCCCCAAATATCAGTATTTAACTTTGCTCTTGTGTTCCAGTTGTTTTGTTTCCCTCTTTCTGTTCTTTTAATGTACTATACTGAATTAATTTATGTTTTGTAAGGTAACTCGAGGTAAATGCCTGACACAATCAAAGCCTAAGACTGAGACAAAGAAGCTATAAATTTGCATGAACACATCTGTTGAGCCTTTCCTGCTTATTCCACCCCTGAGATCAGTAGTTAAAAACTGATTTCAGCAGAGTCATTTCAAACAGAAGTAACTACAAGTCTAGAACCCCTCACGAGAAGAATATTGTACTTAGAATAACATCTTATTTTATATGTTTGTCAGATACCCAGTTTGTTAGTCTGTCTAAACTTGATTCATTTGCTCGTCACTATTCAGTCAACTTAAGGTCATCTTCTTTTGGCATTGGTAGAATTTAGATTAGTGCTGTTTGGCCGACAGTAATCACCTGATTTGGTTTTCCAACAAACTGGTATGTATGGCAGGAATGGCAGTATCCAACATCACTCCTAATCGATGGCCAAAAGAAATGTTGTAGAATGTGGTGAGTGTTTTTTTTATGTGCGCTTAATTGAAAACGTGGCAAAAGAAGAGCCTTTCTAAAGAATATACATAAAGCCCAAGAGAGAAAAAAAAATTATTTACATCAAAGTTGGAGGTGGATTCACGCTCCACACCCACTACGGTTGCCAGGAAGACCCATCGCGCTGTAAATACATAAAGCACATTCATCAAAATGACAACACTTGTGATACATTTCACAAACGTGCCGCAAATACACAAAGCAAATTCATCAAAATGACAACACAACCCAGTGCAAATTCAGGAAAACTTACGCAACTTCAGAAGTGCTGCAAATCCAGTCACAACACAATGGAAGTTTGCCACAACAACAGAATGGCTGTTTGCAGAGGACACGGGGAGGAGATGGACTTCTGAGATCAGCGCCAAGTCTTTTGGAAGTGAAAAGTAAGTTTTTCGGTTACCATGGTTTTATTATGATATACGTGATACAGAATGAAAGACCGACCTATTCGTGCATATTTATTTATGCTAGGCTGTAGGCAGCCTTAAAAATGATGATTAAAATCCAAAATACCTACAATTAGATTGTTATTTATTTCAAATCACATTTTGTATGCATGTAGCTATAAACATCACACTTCAGATAAGATAAGAACAAGATAGTTGACCAGCATGAGCAATAACCACACTGGTCAACCAGTATAATCAGATTTGACCAGTATGACCAGTATGATTCATGAAGGTTCAACACCTTTAACATTATTTGAATCTTTTGTTACAGGCATTGTCAATTGTTTACTTACTTCAGATCATTTGAAATTAAATGTATAGATTTTTTGTCTAATGATCATTCTTAAATTGGAAAAAACTGACAATGTTTAATGACCCGTTATGTCATGGGACTGATTGCTGAGTGACTTTAAATGAACTGCAGTGAACTGAAAATGAAATGAAATGCATATTTACCATATATTAGTACTAAAAAGATGTTTCCAAAACATCATATAGTCTAGAGAGCATGTATCTGACCACAATGGTCAAGCCTTTAATGGTAGCCCATGGACTAATGGGAGTGATGTATAGCTCCATTATTTTGTTCCTTTAATTAGTAAAAATATATCTTCATATATTTTTGCTGTTCATGTGCAAGTGCAGTAGATCAAATCCTGCTTGTGCAAGAGAAACATGGTGAGGTCCAAATGCACCAGCTAACTGACAAATTTATTATATGGAGGTTTGTTATTTTGTAGAGGTCCATTTAGTTTAAAGTATATTGATTGAAAAAAAAAAGTTTAATCTTTGGTGGCTATAACTTTCACCTGGTGCTGAATTTCACTCTTTGGACATTTATTCGTCCGGTTTGAAAGACTTATTTTTTTCTTTGTGTTTTTCCCTTTATCTCAACACAGATTTATATAGACATGTTTTACACTGTGGTGATCCTATACTTTAATGGCAATGCATTTTATACTTTAGCTAATTCTGTACAATGAAATTTAGGAGTATAGGTCTTACTTTGAGGACACTAGGCTAATTTGAAATTTGTCTGTATGTCATTTTCAGTAGGAATAACCTGCTTCTCAGGGAACATCAGCAGAGATGAGATGGCCAGTAGCAGAGGGGAGATTGATGAGACCTTCCCAGCACTACCTTGGGAGGGACAAGAGAGATCAGGCAAGAAAAAAAAAAAGATTATTTGGTCCAAAACAAACCATTCACCAACATGTTTACTGTTGCAGGTTTTTAATGAAAAAATATCAGATCAGTATTGATATTGGTTGACATTAAAACACAGGATGTTGACATTGGATTGGTACAGAAAAACTGGTATCATGCCATCGCTATCATTTACAGCTGTGTGATAACAGGCTGAAATCGTGAAGAGCTGATAATGTCCTCGGGCATCAGATTCAATGATGATGACACCTACTATTACAACGTCCTTCTAATGACCTACAAAGCACAACGGTCTTGCTCTACAGTACCTTAGCAAATTCATGAGAACAGGAGAGAATATACAGCAGTGCCATGAGTTCTATATGGCATCAAGTAAAATTGACTTTTTTGGGTATTAAAAGCAAAAAACAAAAAACAAACTCTATTCCTGATGCTACTCCATTATGTATGTATGTGTGTGTGTGTGTGTGTGTGTGTGTGTGTGTGTGTGTGTGTGCGGGTGCGCGTGCGTGTGCGCGTTTGTGCGTGTTTGTGTATAATACAACATTTAAGCTACCTTGGTCTTTCCTTGTGTTTCCCTTCCTTCTACTTTCACTTCTGTTTGCTGGTTTTCTCATCACTCTTTTACAGCTTTGTTGCCTAGCCAAAGCTGTTATAGTGGTCTGATGAGCTAAGTCACAATTATAGACAAACACAGTCTAACAATAATTAAAAACACACAAATTCACAGTTGTACTCATCATGTCTGTTAGTAAGCATATTGAGTAAACATCCACATTGTTGGCCAAAAAAGGTCAGTGAACACTTAGAACACTTAAAAATGTACAACCAGGGGCCTGTATCAGAAAGCAGGTTTAGTGAAAACTCAGTTAGTTGGCTTAGAGTTGAAACAAACTTGAGATTTTCTGTTTCACAAAGAGGGTTTGGCTGACTGGGCTCACTGCACAACACCGGGTATTTGCTATTTATTTGATGGGCTATTCATTTTTATCTGATGGATGAGCAGCCAAGACAAAATGATGCTGTACCTGTAATCCTTAATCAAAACCTGCACAAAGGAAAATGTTTTTAAGATCCAGATTTAAATAATTGCACATAATATGGAGCGGTCACCATTTATAGGATTTAAAAGTAAAAGATGTCCAAAACAGATGTCTGTCTTAGAAAAGCAATGTTAATCACCTCAAAAACGATGGACGTGCTAATAGCAGTTTTCCTGCACGCACTGCCTTTAGCAAAATGCATGCCAGCAGTTTGGACTTACTCATCCATGCAGTCTGTACTTCACATGTGGACCTGCTATCCAAATGCATCATTTTTTCTTTCTTTTTCAATTTTCATTTGATAAAGCTGTGATTGCATATGAGGTCATTTAAAACTAAACGTTTGTAATTTGCAGGACAACCTCGGCCAATGGAATGTTTGCTGTCTAACACTGAAGCTTGAATATCTGACAACAGTTTACCAGGCTTGAATATCTCTACAGTTAACCGGACATTGAGAGTGCTTCCAAACGCACATGGCCTTGACAGACACACATGCCTGCTCCCTGCTTTCATAGACCCAGTCAGTGCAAACACAAGGAAATAAAGGTAGAGGCATATCGGAATAGCAGCAAATGAATAAGAACAACAGGTGTCTTTGTAACACATTTCAAGTAGAAACTAGTACTATGTAAATTATCATGTCAGGTTTGTGTTGGTCAAGAGCATGTGCCATAATCGGTTTGTCCGTCTGCTTATGCTGTGGTATCTAGAATGTCTCACAGTCATTAGAAAAATAAGTACCAGAATCCTTTATTGTTTTATTTGAAAGTACGTGATCTGAAATAAATCATCTAATTGTAGGTATTTAGCTCGAAACTAGAGTTGTATTATATAGAATGTCATTAGGTTGAATGGGAATGTAAAATAGTAGCTAGTGGGACCTCTGTGTTCCGTCCCACTCAATGATGTACACCAGGTTGTGAATAAAAGGGGTTTCCTTTTATTTTCCACACTATAACAAGTTCAGCAACCACATTTAATTTCACTGAGGGGTCAGCTAGCAAGCCCACAGGAGGTATGTCTCGCTCTGCCATGCACCTCCCAGTAAATGTTACAACTTCTTCCATAATAACAATATAATAAAATATATAAATTAAAGGAAGCTGTTGTCATATAGTGTAGTCGTTTGAGTATAAATAATGATCTCATAATAATCTTATCTACATATTCTTATACATTTACAGAGTAACATTCACTCATATACTCAAATTTCATATCATACATAGAAAACGTCCATCTCATCCATTGTAGTTTTTTTTCCTGATCAATAATACAAAAAAAAATTAAAAAATGAACAGCACCCAGCGATGAACCTCAATTATTTCAAGCTAACTATAAAACAGCTTAAGTCAGCATTTGCTTGCAGGTAGAACACAAAATATTCAGATTAATGCATCTGAGTTAAAAATTAAACACAATGAAATCAAATTAAATTGACTCACCTACAACAAGCTCAGCAATCACATTTAATTTTACTAAGTGGTCAGCTAGCCAGCCTATACAAAACAGGGTATTGTTAGAAATTCTGCACATGTAATTCACTTAGCTTCACATCTCACACTGCTTATAATTATAAGATAACGTATCCACATTCGTAATAATGTGATGAAATCTGCCAACAATAGTGAGACTGAGCATATTAAATAATAAGACAAACTGATCACTTAGTCCACATATTTCTAAATGAGAAGAAAAGTTCTTACAAACAATATAAAGCACACAATTATATATGGGAAAACAGTTACATTTGTCATTAAGAGAAGCACTACTTTATAGATAGAAAGCATTACGTATTACACAAACGTCATAACTGTCCTAATATTAATAGTTCAACAGTCTTCCTCTGTCTATTATGCACACTGTAAACATGTTAAATATCTGCCTTGCTGTTACAATGAAATGACTTCCGGCACCCTGAAAATTGTTTTACACACACGCAGCTGTAACGAGGTGGCCTGAGTACCGAGGGCAGGGAGCAGGATGCACAGACTCAATCGACATGGACGAACATTTATTACATACAACATAACGGCACTCACATATAACATGAACATGAATACGTTTAACAATAACGAGACTAATCTTGACATCCACAGGCTACACCAACAATGATCAGCAATTCTGTACGCACTAACAAGGGTTTAAGTACACAAACAAGATGAGCTACAGGTGTGTGCAGGCATGGCCATAAACATATACTCCCAAGTCACGTGGCAGGCCAAACCGTGTGACTCGCAGGAGGCAAACGTTCTGTGACAGCAGCCACACTCATACACACACAAGCATAGTGCAACTCTGTGTTTACGCATCAATGATTGAATGTGCAAGTGCATGTATATGCAAGTTTAAATTATTATGCACAAATGTAAATAGTAGGCTATTTATGTGAAAATGTTTCATATGTATGTGCAAGTACAGTTTCCCTGATTTCTCTTTAAACGGGCCCTCATAGTTCAGCAGTAATGAGGCTAGTTAGATTTTGCTCAGAATTAAGTACACTTTGGAATGTTATATGTATCACAGTCTCCGGTGGTGAGCCATACATGGTTAATCAATCCAGGTTGAGGAATCTGTTAGAGTCGCTGCATTAATGACATATCTGTTTGCATTGTCAGTTGTTGCTATGGCAGCAATTAAATTAGGAAATTCAAAGAAAAACAACTCATCTCCACTCTTGGAACTTTAGAACCCCCTCTGTCCCGTGTCATAATGTCACACATGAGTGGAATCCCATGAACACCTTTACAGATCAGTCTGTGGAAAGACACTGAAGAGGACAGATCGAACAATGAGGCGTTTCTGGAGCTGGTGTGCTGGAGGTATCGAGAATGAATATATTGATACAAAGGAGGTGGAATCCAGGAGAGACTTAATAAAGAAAAGCAAAAGAGGAAAGCAGAAGTGGAATCTAAAAAAATTGAAGATAGAGTGGAAAAAACGTCCTACAGTTGGTATGGATATTTGATTATTTTTTCTGCTTTTTGGCCTTGCCTTTCTAAAAGGATTAATTTAAATCTCATGTATAAAAAAACAGTAAACTAAATAATCTTTACAATAAGGGACAAAAACTGACTTATTGAAAATGCTTTTATCCTTTGATCAGCAGTGACTAAAACTCTCATTTAAAATATGCAACACCACTTGAAGTATTAGTGCATTATTAGTCTATTACAAGGTTTTAGGCTCTTGTCAGGCTGTATGTAGTACATACAATATGTGTTCTATATATATCCAGAAGTAATGATACTTGCTCCGGCAGATTTGAAGATGGCCCATGAACGAACTGAAAGGACTGTGGCAGCATGTCTAAGTGAAGTGACTGATGGATATGACTTGTACAGATCAGCCAGGACCAAGCAGAGGCACTCTGTGGCACCTGCTTCACCAGCCCTGAAAAGGGTCAACAAAGACACCAAACCAGGTGTGGATACAAAGCAGTCAGTCATCTTCCCTCTAGGGCCAAGAGAACATGAGTGGCTTGTGAAGTGTGCTGCAGGACAGCAGGATCAAATCTGCCAGCTTCTGCTCCAGGACATCAAGCTGGCAGAGAAGAGAAACTTAATTTCTGGCTTCACAGTACTTCACTGGGCTGCTAAACAAGGAAACAGTGAAATAGTGCGCAAGATCCTTCTTCTTTCACAGCAAGGTGGGCCAGGGGTTGACGTTAACATCAAGAGCTACGACGGCTACACCCCACTACACATGGCTGCTATTCACAGCCACGAATCAGTCCTGAGTGTTCTGGTGCGTGATTATGGTGCCAACTGCAACATACGTGACAACAGTGGCAAAAAGCCCTATCAGTACTTACACAAGGACGCCTCACCCAAGGTGAGAGAGATGCTTGGCGACCCTCACGCTGCGGATTACAAGCCCCCAGGCTATGAGCAGCACTTTTCAGATCCGCCCAAAGGGCTCAGCACTTGGAGTAAACTATTTCAGTCCAAGCACAGAAAAATACTTAGATGCGGATCAAGATTCCACTCAGCCTTGAAGCAGCTTCACCAGCCTTGACCAAGATGTGGACAGGATAGACTACATTAATTTCCCAAATGTTTCCCTACAATGAACTTCCCAAATTAAATAGCATATCCTCAAATAAACATTTTCTCTAACTTGTCTTTCACTCCTGATTTCTGTGATCAAAACCTTAAGCTTTGAAATAAATCATTTGCACATAGATGTTTGAAATATTGCATAGTCATATCTGCCTTGAACCATTGTCTGTTTTCCTTGAATATTCTCTAATGTTTTGTCTTTGAGTAATGAAATGTTTTTGAGGTCTTTCATCAGCTGTGTAAGCAAAGTGCTTCTGAGTTAGTAGTAGGAGAAGCCAGTTTATATATGAAAAATTAGTAGTGTGCTTTATATTGTTTGTAAGAACTCTTTCTTTGTATTTATAAATGTGTAGACTAAGTGCTCAGGTGAAATTAGTATGACAAAAATGTTCCAACCTATTATGGCTTAAAAGACAATTATCACCTATCCCCAAATATCAGTATTTAACTTTGCTCTTGTGTTCCAGTTGTTTTGTTTCCCTCTTTCTGTTCTTTTAATGTACTATACTGAATTAATTTATGTTTTGTAAGGTAACTCGAGGTAAATGCCTGACACAATCAAAGCCTAAGACTGAGACAAAGAAGCTATAAATTTGCATGAACACATCTGTTGAGCCTTTCCTGCTTATTCCACCCCTGAGATCAGTAGTTAAAAACTGATTTCAGCAGAGTCATTTCAAACAGAAGTAACTACAAGTCTAGAACCCCTCACGAGAAGAATATTGTACTTAGAATAACATCTTATTTTATATGTTTGTCAGATACCCAGTTTGTTAGTCTGTCTAAACTTGATTCATTTGCTCGTCACTATTCAGTCAACTTAAGGTCATCTTCTTTTGGCATTGGTAGAATTTAGATTAGTGCTGTTTGGCCGACAGTAATCACCTGATTTGGTTTTCCAACAAACTGGTATGTATGGCAGGAATGGCAGTATCCAACATCACTCCTAATCGATGGCCAAAAGAAATGTTGTAGAATGTGGTGAGTGTTTTTTTTATGTGCGCTTAATTGAAAACGTGGCAAAAGAAGAGCCTTTCTAAAGAATATACATAAAGCCCAAGAGAGAAAAAAAAATTATTTACATCAAAGTTGGAGGTGGATTCACGCTCCACACCCACTACGGTTGCCAGGAAGACCCATCGCGCTGTAAATACATAAAGCACATTCATCAAAATGACAACACTTGTGATACATTTCACAAACGTGCCGCAAATACACAAAGCAAATTCATCAAAATGACAACACAACCCAGTGCAAATTCAGGAAAACTTACGCAACTTCAGAAGTGCTGCAAATCCAGTCACAACACAATGGAAGTTTGCCACAACAACAGAATGGCTGTTTGCAGAGGACACGGGGAGGAGATGGACTTCTGAGATCAGCGCCAAGTCTTTTGGAAGTGAAAAGTAAGTTTTTCGGTTACCATGGTTTTATTATGATATACGTGATACAGAATGAAAGACCGACCTATTCGTGCATATTTATTTATGCTAGGCTGTAGGCAGCCTTAAAAATGATGATTAAAATCCAAAATACCTACAATTAGATTGTTATTTATTTCAAATCACATTTTGTATGCATGTAGCTATAAACATCACACTTCAGATAAGATAAGAACAAGATAGTTGACCAGCATGAGCAATAACCACACTGGTCAACCAGTATAATCAGATTTGACCAGTATGACCAGTATGATTCATGAAGGTTCAACACCTTTAACATTATTTGAATCTTTTGTTACAGGCATTGTCAATTGTTTACTTACTTCAGATCATTTGAAATTAAATGTATAGATTTTTTGTCTAATGATCATTCTTAAATTGGAAAAAACTGACAATGTTTAATGACCCGTTATGTCATGGGACTGATTGCTGAGTGACTTTAAATGAACTGCAGTGAACTGAAAATGAAATGAAATGCATATTTACCATATATTAGTACTAAAAAGATGTTTCCAAAACATCATATAGTCTAGAGAGCCTGTATCTGACCACAATGGTCAAGCCTTTAATGGTAGCCCATGGACTAATGGGAGTGATGTATAGCTCCATTATTTTGTTCCTTTAATTAGTAAAAATATATCTTCATATATTTTTGCTGTTCATGTGCAAGTGCAGTAGATCAAATCCTGCTTGTGCAAGAGAAACATGGTGAGGTCCAAATGCACCAGCTAACTGACAAATTTATTATATGGAGGTTTGTTATTTTGTAGAGGTCCATTTAGTTTAAAGTATATTGATTGAAAAAAAAAAGTTTAATCTTTGGTGGCTATAACTTTCACCTGGTGCTGAATTTCACTCTTTGGACATTTATTCGTCCGGTTTGAAAGACTTATTTTTTTCTTTGTGTTTTTCCCTTTATCTCAACACAGATTTATATAGACATGTTTTACACTGTGGTGATCCTATACTTTAATGGCAATGCATTTTATACTTTAGCTAATTCTGTACAATGAAATTTAGGAGTATAGGTCTTACTTTGAGGACACTAGGCTAATTTGAAATTTGTCTGTATGTCATTTTCAGTAGGAATAACCTGCTTCTCAGGGAACATCAGCAGAGATGAGATGGCCAGTAGCAGAGGGGAGATTGATGAGACCTTCCCAGCACTACCTTGGGAGGGACCAGAGAGATCAGGCAAGAAAACAAAAAAGATTATTTGGTCCAAAACAAACCATTCACCAACATGTTTACTGTTGCAGGTTTTTAATGAAAAAATATCAGATCAGTATTGATATTGGTTGACATTAAAACACAGGATGTTGACATTGGATTGGTACAGAAAAACTGGTATCATGCCATCGCTATCATTTACAGCTGTGTGATAACAGGCTGAAATCGTGAAGAGCTGATAATGTCCTCGGGCATCAGATTCAATGATGATGACACCTACTATTACAACGTCCTTCTAATGACCTACAAAGCACAACGGTCTTGCTCTACAGTACCTTAGCAAATTCATGAGAACAGGAGAGAATATACAGCAGTGCCATGAGTTCTATATGGCATCAAGTAAAATTGACTTTTTTGGGTATTAAAAGCAAAAAACAAAAAACAAACTCTATTCCTGATGCTACTCCATTATGTATGTATGTGTGTGTGTGTGTGTGTGTGTGTGTGTGTGTGTGTGTGTGTGTGTGTGCGGGTGCGCGTGCGTGTGCGCGTTTGTGCGTGTTTGTGTATAATACAACATTTAAGCTACCTTGGTCTTTCCTTGTGTTTCCCTTCCTTCTACTTTCACTTCTGTTTGCTGGTTTTCTCATCACTCTTTTACAGCTTTGTTGCCTAGCCAAAGCTGTTATAGTGGTCTGATGAGCTAAGTCACAATTATAGACAAACACAGTCTAACAATAATTAAAAACACACAAATTCACAGTTGTACTCATCATGTCTGTTAGTAAGCATATTGAGTAAACATCCACATTGTTGGCCAAAAAAGGTCAGTGAACACTTAGAACACTTAAAAATGTACAACCAGGGGCCTGTATCAGAAAGCAGGTTTAGTGAAAACTCAGTTAGTTGGCTTAGAGTTGAAACAAACTTGAGATTTTCTGTTTCACAAAGAGGGTTTGGCTGACTGGGCTCACTGCACAACACCGGGTATTTGCTATTTATTTGATGGGCTATTCATTTTTATCTGATGGATGAGCAGCCAAGACAAAATGATGCTGTACCTGTAATCCTTAATCAAAACCTGCACAAAGGAAAATGTTTTTAAGATCCAGATTTAAATAATTGCACATAATATGGAGCGGTCACCATTTATAGGATTTAAAAGTAAAAGATGTCCAAAACAGATGTCTGTCTTAGAAAAGCAATGTTAATCACCTCAAAAACGATGGACGTGCTAATAGCAGTTTTCCTGCACGCACTGCCTTTAGCAAAATGCATGCCAGCAGTTTGGACTTACTCATCCATGCAGTCTGTACTTCACATGTGGACCTGCTATCCAAATGCATCATTTTTTCTTTCTTTTTCAATTTTCATTTGATAAAGCTGTGATTGCATATGAGGTCATTTAAAACTAAACGTTTGTAATTTGCAGGACAACCTCGGCCAATGGAATGTTTGCTGTCTAACACTGAAGCTTGAATATCTGACAACAGTTTACCAGGCTTGAATATCTCTACAGTTAACCGGACATTGAGAGTGCTTCCAAACGCACATGGCCTTGACAGACACACATGCCTGCTCCCTGCTTTCATAGACCCAGTCAGTGCAAACACAAGGAAATAAAGGTAGAGGCATATCGGAATAGCAGCAAATGAATAAGAACAACAGGTGTCTTTGTAACACATTTCAAGTAGAAACTAGTACTATGTAAATTATCATGTCAGGTTTGTGTTGGTCAAGAGCATGTGCCATAATCGGTTTGTCCGTCTGCTTATGCTGTGGTATCTAGAATGTCTCACAGTCATTAGAAAAATAAGTACCAGAATCTTTTATTGTTTTATTTGAAAGTATGTGATCTGAAATAAATCATCTAATTGTAGGTATTTAGCTCGAAACTAGAGTTGTATTATATAGAATGTCATTAGGTTGAATGGGAATGTAAAATAGTAGCTAGTGGGACCTCTGTGTTCCGTCCCACTCAATGATGTACACCAGGTTGTGAATAAAAGGGGTTTCCTTTTATTTTCCACACTATAACAAGTTCAGCAACCACATTTAATTTCACTGAGGGGTCAGCTAGCAAGCCCACAGGAGGTATGTCTCGCTCTGCCATGCACCTCCCAGTAAATGTTACAACTTCTTCCATAATAACAATATAATAAAATATATAAATTAAAGGAAGCTGTTGTCATATAGTGTAGTCGTTTGAGTATAAATAATGATCTCATAATAATCTTATCTACATATTCTTATACATTTACAGAGTAACATTCACTCATATACTCAAATTTCATATCATACATAGAAAACGTCCATCTCATCCATTGTAGTTTTTTTTCCTGATCAATAATACAAAAAAAAATTAAAAAATGAACAGCACCCAGCGATGAACCTCAATTATTTCAAGCTAACTATAAAACAGCTTAAGTCAGCATTTGCTTGCAGGTAGAACACAAAATATTCAGATTAATGCATCTGAGTTAAAAATTAAACACAATGAAATCAAATTAAATTGACTCACCTACAACAAGCTCAGCAATCACATTTAATTTTACTAAGTGGTCAGCTAGCCAGCCTATACAAAACAGGGTATTGTTAGAAATTCTGCACATGTAATTCACTTAGCTTCACATCTCACACTGCTTATAATTATAAGATAACGTATCCACATTCGTAATAATGTGATGAAATCTGCCAACAATAGTGAGACTGAGCATATTAAATAATAAGACAAACTGATCACTTAGTCCACATATTTCTAAATGAGAAGAAAAGTTCTTACAAACAATATAAAGCACACAATTATATATGGGAAAACAGTTACATTTGTCATTAAGAGAAGCACTACTTTATAGATAGAAAGCATTACGTATTACACAAACGTCATAACTGTCCTAATATTAATAGTTCAACAGTCTTCCTCTGTCTATTATGCACACTGTAAACATGTTAAATATCTGCCTTGCTGTTACAATGAAATGACTTCCGGCACCCTGAAAATTGTTTTACACACACGCAGCTGTAACGAGGTGGCCTGAGTACCGAGGGCAGGGAGCAGGATGCACAGACTCAATCGACATGGACGAACATTTATTACATACAACATAACGGCACTCACATATAACATGAACATGAATACGTTTAACAATAACGAGACTAATCTTGACATCCACAGGCTACACCAACAATGATCAACAATACTGTACGCACTAACAAGGGTTTAAATACACAAACAAGATGAGGTACAGGTGTGTGCAGGCATGGCCATAAACATATACTCCCAAGTCACGTGGCAGGCCAAACCGTGTGACTCGCAGGAGGCAAACGTTCTGTGACAGCAGCCACACTCATACACACACAAGCATAGTGCAACTCTGTGTTTACGCATCAATGATTGAATGTGCAAGTGCATGTATATGCAAGTTTAAATTATTATGCACAAATGTAAATAGTAGGCTATTTATGTGAAAATGTTTCATATGTATGTACAAGTACAGTTTCCCTGATTTCTCTTTAAACGGGCCCTCATAGTTCAGCAGTAATGAGGCTAGTTAGATTTTGCTCAGAATTAAGTACACTTTGGAATGTTATATGTATCACAGTCTCCGGTGGTGAGCCATACATGGTTAATCAATCCAGGTTGAGGAATCTGTTAGAGTCGCTGCATTAATGACATATCTGTTTGCATTGTCAGTTGTTGCTATGGCAGCAATTAAATTAGGAAATTCAAAGAAAAACAACTCATCTCCACTCTTGGAACTTTAGAACCCCCTCTGTCCCGTGTCATAATGTCACACATGAGTGGAATCCCATGAACACCTTTACAGATCAGTCTGTGGAAAGACACTGAAGAGGACAGATCGAACAATGAGGCGTTTCTGGAGCTGGTGTGCTGGAGGTATCGAGAATGAATATATTGATACAAAGGAGGTGGAATCCAGGAGAGACTTAATAAAGAAAAGCAAAAGAGGAAAGCAGAAGTGGAATCTAAAAAAATTGAAGATAGAGTGGAAAAAACGTCCTACAGTTGGTATGGATATTTGATTATTTTTTCTGCTTTTTGGCCTTGCCTTTCTAAAAGGATTAATTTAAATCTCATGTATAAAAAAACAGTAAACTAAATAATCTTTACAATAAGGGACAAAAACTGACTTATTGAAAATGCTTTTATCCTTTGATCAGCAGTGACTAAAACTCTCATTTAAAATATGCAACACCACTTGAAGTATTAGTGCATTATTAGTCTATTACAAGGTTTTAGGCTCTTGTCAGGCTGTATGTAGTACATACAATATGTGTTCTATATATATCCAGAAGTAATGATACTTGCTCCGGCAGATTTGAAGATGGCCCATGAACGAACTGAAAGGACTGTGGCAGCATGTCTAAGTGAAGTGACTGATGGATATGACTTGTACAGATCAGCCAGGACCAAGCAGAGGCACTCTGTGGCACCTGCTTCACCAGCCCTGAAAAGGGTCAACAAAGACACCAAACCAGGTGTGGATACAAAGCAGTCAGTCATCTTCCCTCTAGGGCCAAGAGAACATGAGTGGCTTGTGAAGTGTGCTGCAGGACAGCAGGATCAAATCTGCCAGCTTCTGCTCCAGGACATCAAGCTGGCAGAGAAGAGAAACTTCATTTCTGGCTTCACAGTACTTCACTGGGCTGCTAAACAAGGAAACAGTGAAATAGTGCGCAAGATCCTTCTTCTTTCACAGCAAGGTGGGCCAGGGGTTGACGTTAACATCAAGAGCTACGACGGCTACACCCCACTACACATGGCTGCTATTCACAGCCACGAATCAGTCCTGAGTGTTCTGGTGCGTGATTATGGTGCCAACTGCAACATACGTGACAACAGTGGCAAAAAGCCCTATCAGTACTTACACAAGGACGCCTCACCCAAGGTGAGAGAGATGCTTGGCGACCCTCACGCTGCGGATTACAAGCCCCCAGGCTATGAGCAGCACTTTTCAGATCCGCCCAAAGGGCTCAGCACTTGGAGTAAACTATTTCAGTCCAAGCACAGAAAAATACTTAGATGCGGATCAAGATTCCACTCAGCCTTGAAGCAGCTTCACCAGCCTTGACCAAGATGTGGACAGGATAGACTACATTAATTTCCCGAATGTTTCCCTACAATGAACTTCCCAAATTAAATAGCATATCCTCAAATAAACATTTTCTCTAACTTGTCTTTCACTCCTGATTTCTGTGATCAAAACCTTAAGCTTTGAAATAAATCATTTGCACATAGATGTTTGAAATATTGCATAGTCATATCTGCCTTGAACCATTGTCTGTTTTCCTTGAATATTCTCTAATGTTTTGTCTTTGAGTAATGAAATGTTTTTGAGGTCTTTCATCAGCTGTGTAAGCAAAGTGCTTCTGAGTTAGTAGTAGGAGAAGCCAGTTTATATATGAAAAATTAGTAGTGTGCTTTATATTGTTTGTAAGAACTCTTTCTTTGTATTTATAAATGTGTAGACTAAGTGCTCAGGTGAAATTAGTATGACAAAAATGTTCCAACCTATTATGGCTTAAAAGACAATTATCACCTATCCCCAAATATCAGTATTTAACTTTGCTCTTGTGTTCCAGTTGTTTTGTTTCCCTCTTTCTGTTCTTTTAATGTACTATACTGAATTAATTTATGTTTTGTAAGGTAACTCGAGGTAAATGCCTGACACAATCAAAGCCTAAGACTGAGACAAAGAAGCTATAAATTTGCATGAACACATCTGTTGAGCCTTTCCTGCTTATTCCACCCCTGAGATCAGTAGTTAAAAACTGATTTCAGCAGAGTCATTTCAAACAGAAGTAACTACAAGTCTAGAACCCCTCACGAGAAGAATATTGTACTTAGAATAACATCTTATTTTATATGTTTGTCAGATACCCAGTTTGTTAGTCTGTCTAAACTTGATTCATTTGCTCGTCACTATTCAGTCAACTTAAGGTCATCTTCTTTTGGCATTGGTAGAATTTAGATTAGTGCTGTTTGGCCGACAGTAATCACCTGATTTGGTTTTCCAACAAACTGGTATGTATGGCAGGAATGGCAGTATCCAACATCACTCCTAATCGATGGCCAAAAGAAATGTTGTAGAATGTGGTGAGTGTTTTTTTTATGTGCGCTTAATTGAAAACGTGGCAAAAGAAGAGCCTTTCTAAAGAATATACATAAAGCCCAAGAGAGAAAAAAAAATTATTTACATCAAAGTTGGAGGTGGATTCACGCTCCACACCCACTACGGTTGCCAGGAAGACCCATCGCGCTGTAAATACATAAAGCACATTCATCAAAATGACAACACTTGTGATACATTTCACAAACGTGCCGCAAATACACAAAGCAAATTCATCAAAATGACAACACAACCCAGTGCAAATTCAGGAAAACTTACGCAACTTCAGAAGTGCTGCAAATCCAGTCACAACACAATGGAAGTTTGCCACAACAACAGAATGGCTGTTTGCAGAGGACACGGGGAGGAGATGGACTTCTGAGATCAGCGCCAAGTCTTTTGGAAGTGAAAAGTAAGTTTTTCGGTTACCATGGTTTTATTATGATATACGTGATACAGAATGAAAGACCGACCTATTCGTGCATATTTATTTATGCTAGGCTGTAGGCAGCCTTAAAAATGATGATTAAAATCCAAAATACCTACAATTAGATTGTTATTTATTTCAAATCACATTTTGTATGCATGTAGCTATAAACATCACACTTCAGATAAGATAAGAACAAGATAGTTGACCAGCATGAGCAATAACCACACTGGTCAACCAGTATAATCAGATTTGACCAGTATGACCAGTATGATTCATGAAGGTTCAACACCTTTAACATTATTTGAATCTTTTGTTACAGGCATTGTCAATTGTTTACTTACTTCAGATCATTTGAAATTAAATGTATAGATTTTTTGTCTAATGATCATTCTTAAATTGGAAAAAACTGACAATGTTTAATGACCCGTTATGTCATGGGACTGATTGCTGAGTGACTTTAAATGAACTGCAGTGAACTGAAAATGAAATGAAATGCATATTTACCATATATTAGTACTAAAAAGATGTTTCCAAAACATCATATAGTCTAGAGAGCATGTATCTGACCACAATGGTCAAGCCTTTAATGGTAGCCCATGGACTAATGGGAGTGATGTATAGCTCCATTATTTTGTTCCTTTAATTAGTAAAAATATATCTTCATATATTTTTGCTGTTCATGTGCAAGTGCAGTAGATCAAATCCTGCTTGTGCAAGAGAAACATGGTGAGGTCCAAATGCACCAGCTAACTGACAAATTTATTATATGGAGGTTTGTTATTTTGTAGAGGTCCATTTAGTTTAAAGTATATTGATTGAAAAAAAAAAGTTTAATCTTTGGTGGCTATAACTTTCACCTGGTGCTGAATTTCACTCTTTGGACATTTATTCGTCCGGTTTGAAAGACTTATTTTTTTCTTTGTGTTTTTCCCTTTATCTCAACACAGATTTATATAGACATGTTTTACACTGTGGTGATCCTATACTTTAATGGCAATGCATTTTATACTTTAGCTAATTCTGTACAATGAAATTTAGGAGTATAGGTCTTACTTTGAGGACACTAGGCTAATTTGAAATTTGTCTGTATGTCATTTTCAGTAGGAATAACCTGCTTCTCAGGGAACATCAGCAGAGATGAGATGGCCAGTAGCAGAGGGGAGATTGATGAGACCTTCCCAGCACTACCTTGGGAGGGACAAGAGAGATCAGGCAAGAAAAAAAAAAAGATTATTTGGTCCAAAACAAACCATTCACCAACATGTTTACTGTTGCAGGTTTTTAATGAAAAAATATCAGATCAGTATTGATATTGGTTGACATTAAAACACAGGATGTTGACATTGGATTGGTACAGAAAAACTGGTATCATGCCATCGCTATCATTTACAGCTGTGTGATAACAGGCTGAAATCGTGAAGAGCTGATAATGTCCTCGGGCATCAGATTCAATGATGATGACACCTACTATTACAACGTCCTTCTAATGACCTACAAAGCACAACGGTCTTGCTCTACAGTACCTTAGCAAATTCATGAGAACAGGAGAGAATATACAGCAGTGCCATGAGTTCTATATGGCATCAAGTAAAATTGACTTTTTTGGGTATTAAAAGCAAAAAACAAAAAACAAACTCTATTCCTGATGCTACTCCATTATGTATGTATGTGTGTGTGTGTGTGTGTGTGTGTGTGTGTGTGTGTGTGTGTGCGGGTGCGCGTGCGTGTGCGCGTTTGTGCGTGTTTGTGTATAATACAACATTTAAGCTACCTTGGTCTTTCCTTGTGTTTCCCTTCCTTCTACTTTCACTTCTGTTTGCTGGTTTTCTCATCACTCTTTTACAGCTTTGTTGCCTAGCCAAAGCTGTTATAGTGGTCTGATGAGCTAAGTCACAATTATAGACAAACACAGTCTAACAATAATTAAAAACACACAAATTCACAGTTGTACTCATCATGTCTGTTAGTAAGCATATTGAGTAAACATCCACATTGTTGGCCAAAAAAGGTCAGTGAACACTTAGAACACTTAAAAATGTACAACCAGGGGCCTGTATCAGAAAGCAGGTTTAGTGAAAACTCAGTTAGTTGGCTTAGAGTTGAAACAAACTTGAGATTTTCTGTTTCACAAAGAGGGTTTGGCTGACTGGGCTCACTGCACAACACCGGGTATTTGCTATTTATTTGATGGGCTATTCATTTTTATCTGATGGATGAGCAGCCAAGACAAAATGATGCTGTACCTGTAATCCTTAATCAAAACCTGCACAAAGGAAAATGTTTTTAAGATCCAGATTTAAATAATTGCACATAATATGGAGCGGTCACCATTTATAGGATTTAAAAGTAAAAGATGTCCAAAACAGATGTCTGTCTTAGAAAAGCAATGTTAATCACCTCAAAAACGATGGACGTGCTAATAGCAGTTTTCCTGCACGCACTGCCTTTAGCAAAATGCATGCCAGCAGTTTGGACTTACTCATCCATGCAGTCTGTACTTCACATGTGGACCTGCTATCCAAATGCATCATTTTTTCTTTCTTTTTCAATTTTCATTTGATAAAGCTGTGATTGCATATGAGGTCATTTAAAACTAAACGTTTGTAATTTGCAGGACAACCTCGGCCAATGGAATGTTTGCTGTCTAACACTGAAGCTTGAATATCTGACAACAGTTTACCAGGCTTGAATATCTCTACAGTTAACCGGACATTGAGAGTGCTTCCAAACGCACATGGCCTTGAAAGACACACATGCCTGCTCCCTGCTTTCATAGACCCAGTCAGTGCAAACACAAGGAAATAAAGGTAGAGGCATATCGGAATAGCAGCAAATGAATAAGAACAACAGGTGTCTTTGTAACACATTTCAAGTAGAAACTAGTACTATGTAAATTATCATGTCAGGTTTGTGTTGGTCAAGAGCATGTGCCATAATCGGTTTGTCCGTCTGCTTATGCTGTGGTATCTAGAATGTCTCACAGTCATTAGAAAAATAAGTACCAGAATCTTTTATTGTTTTATTTGAAAGTACGTGATCTGAAATAAATCATCTAATTGTAGGTATTTAGCTCGAAACTAGAGTTGTATTATATAGAATGTCATTAGGTTGAATGGGAATGTAAAATAGTAGCTAGTGGGACCTCTGTGTTCCGTCCCACTCAATGATGTACACCAGGTTGTGAATAAAAGGGGTTTCCTTTTATTTTCCACACTATAACAAGTTCAGCAACCACATTTAATTTCACTGAGGGGTCAGCTAGCAAGCCCACAGGAGGTATGTCTCGCTCTGCCATGCACCTCCCAGTAAATGTTACAACTTCTTCCATAATAACAATATAATAAAATATATAAATTAAAGGAAGCTGTTGTCATATAGTGTAGTCGTTTGAGTATAAATAATGATCTCATAATAATCTTATCTACATATTCTTATACATTTACAGAGTAACATTCACTCATATACTCAAATTTCATATCATACATAGAAAACGTCCATCTCATCCATTGTAGTTTTTTTTCCTGATCAATAATACAAAAAAAAAATTAAAAAATGAACAGCACCCAGCGATGAACCTCAATTATTTCAAGCTAACTATAAAACAGCTTAAGTCAGCATTTGCTTGCAGGTAGAACACAAAATATTCAGATTAATGCATCTGAGTAAAAAATTAAACACAATGAAATCAAATTAAATTGACTCACCTACAACAAGCTCAGCAATCACATTTAATTTTACTAAGTGGTCAGCTAGCCAGCCTATACAAAACAGGGTATTGTTAGAAATTCTGCACATGTAATTCACTTAGCTTCACATCTCACACTGCTTATAATTATAAGATAACGTATCCACATTGGTAATAATGTGATGAAATCTGCCAACAATAGTGAGACTGAGCATATTAAATAATAAGACAAACTGATCACTTAGTCCACATATTTCTAAATGAGAAGAAAAGTTCTTACAAACAATATAAAGCACACAATTATATATGGGAAAACAGTTACATTTGTCATTAAGAGAAGCACTACTTTATAGATAGAAAGCATTACGTATTACACAAACGTCATAACTGTCCTAATATTAATAGTTCAACAGTCTTCCTCTGTCTATTATGCACACTGTAAACATGTTAAATATCTGCCTTGCTGTTACAATGAAATGACTTCCGGCACCCTGAAAATTGTTTTACACACACGCAGCTGTAACGAGGTGGCCTGAGTACCGAGGGCAGGGAGCAGGATGCACAGACTCAATCGACATGGACGAACATTTATTACATACAACATAACGGCACTCACATATAACATGAACATGAATACGTTTAACAATAACGAGACTAATCTTGACATCCACAGGCTACACCAACAATGATCAACAATACTGTACGCACTAACAAGGGTTTAAATACACAAACAAGATGAGGTACAGGTGTGTGCAGGCATGGCCATAAACATATACTCCCAAGTCACGTGGCAGGCCAAACCGTGTGACTCGCAGGAGGCAAACGTTCTGTGACAGCAGCCACACTCATACACACACAAGCATAGTGCAACTCTGTGTTTACGCATCAATGATTGAATGTGCAAGTGCATGTATATGCAAGTTTAAATTATTATGCACAAATGTAAATAGTAGGCTATTTATGTGAAAATGTTTCATATGTATGTGCAAGTACAGTTTCCCTGATTTCTCTTTAAACGGGCCCTCATAGTTCAGCAGTAATGAGGCTAGTTAGATTTTGCTCAGAATTAAGTACACTTTGGAATGTTATATGTATCACAGTCTCCGGTGGTGAGCCATACATGGTTAATCAATCCAGGTTGAGGAATCTGTTAGAGTCGCTGCATTAATGACATATCTGTTTGCATTGTCAGTTGTTGCTATGGCAGCAATTAAATTAGGAAATTCAAAGAAAAACAACTCATCTCCACTCTTGGAACTTTAGAACCCCCTCTGTCCCGTGTCATAATGTCACACATGAGTGGAATCCCATGAACACCTTTACAGATCAGTCTGTGGAAAGACACTGAAGAGGACAGATCGAACAATGAGGCGTTTCTGGAGCTGGTGTGCTGGAGGTATCGAGAATGAATATATTGATACAAAGGAGGTGGAATCCAGGAGAGACTTAATAAAGAAAAGCAAAAGAGGAAAGCAGAAGTGGAATCTAAAAAAATTGAAGATAGAGTGGAAAAAACGTCCTACAGTTGGTATGGATATTTGATTATTTTTTCTGCTTTTTGGCCTTGCCTTTCTAAAAGGATTAATTTAAATCTCATGTATAAAAAAACAGTAAACTAAATAATCTTTACAATAAGGGACAAAAACTGACTTATTGAAAATGCTTTTATCCTTTGATCAGCAGTGACTAAAACTCTCATTTAAAATATGCAACACCACTTGAAGTATTAGTGCATTATTAGTCTATTACAAGGTTTTAGGCTCTTGTCAGGCTGTATGTAGTACATACAATATGTGTTCTATATATATCCAGAAGTAATGATACTTGCTCCGGCAGATTTGAAGATGGCCCATGAACGAACTGAAAGGACTGTGGCAGCATGTCTAAGTGAAGTGACTGATGGATATGACTTGTACAGATCAGCCAGGACCAAGCAGAGGCACTCTGTGGCACCTGCTTCACCAGCCCTGAAAAGGGTCAACAAAGACACCAAACCAGGTGTGGATACAAAGCAGTCAGTCATCTTCCCTCTAGGGCCAAGAGAACATGAGTGGCTTGTGAAGTGTGCTGCAGGACAGCAGGATCAAATCTGCCAGCTTCTGCTCCAGGACATCAAGCTGGCAGAGAAGAGAAACTTCATTTCTGGCTTCACAGTACTTCACTGGGCTGCTAAACAAGGAAACAGTGAAATAGTGCGCAAGATCCTTCTTCTTTCACAGCAAGGTGGGCCAGGGGTTGACGTTAACATCAAGAGCTACGACGGCTACACCCCACTACACATGGCTGCTATTCACAGCCACGAATCAGTCCTGAGTGTTCTGGTGCGTGATTATGGTGCCAACTGCAACATACGTGACAACAGTGGCAAAAAGCCCTATCAGTACTTACACAAGGACGCCTCACCCAAGGTGAGAGAGATGCTTGGCGACCCTCACGCTGCGGATTACAAGCCCCCAGGCTATGAGCAGCACTTTTCAGATCCGCCCAAAGGGCTCAGCACTTGGAGTAAACTATTTCAGTCCAAGCACAGAAAAATACTTAGATGCGGATCAAGATTCCACTCAACCTTGAAGCAGCTTCACCAGCCTTGACCAAGATGTGGACAGGATAGACTACATTAATTTCCCGAATGTTTCCCTACAATGAACTTCCCAAATTAAATAGCATATCCTCAAATAAACATTTTCTCTAACTTGTCTTTCACTCCTGATTTCTGTGATCAAAACCTTAAGCTTTGAAATAAATCATTTGCACATAGATGTTTGAAATATTGCATAGTCATATCTGCCTTGAACCATTGTCTGTTTTCCTTGAATATTCTCTAATGTTTTGTCTTTGAGTAATGAAATGTTTTTGAGGTCTTTCATCAGCTGTGTAAGCAAAGTGCTTCTGAGTTAGTAGTAGGAGAAGCCAGTTTATATATGAAAAATTAGTAGTGTGCTTTATATTGTTTGTAAGAACTCTTTCTTTGTATTTATAAATGTGTAGACTAAGTGCTCAGGTGAAATTAGTATGACAAAAATGTTCCAACCTATTATGGCTTAAAAGACAATTGTCACCTATCCCCAAATATCAGTATTTAACTTTGCTCTTGTGTTCCAGTTGTTTTGTTTCCCTCTTTCTGTTCTTTTAATGTACTATACTGAATTAATTTATGTTTTGTAAGGTAACTCGAGGTAAATACCTGACACAATCAAAGCCTAAGACTGAGACAAAGAAGCTATAAATTTGCATGAACACATCTGTTGAGCCTTTCCTGCTTATTCCACCCCTGAGATCAGTAGTTAAAAACTGATTTCAGCAGAGTCATTTCAAACAGAAGTAACTACAAGTCTAGAACCCCTCACGAGAAGAATATTGTACTTAGAATAACATCTTATTTTATATGTTTGTCAGATACCCAGTTTGTTAGTCTGTCTAAACTTGATTCATTTGCTCGTCACTATTCAGTCAACTTAAGGTCATCTTCTTTTGGCATTGGTAGAATTTAGATTAGTGCTGTTTGGCCGACAGTAATCACCTGATTTGGTTTTCCAACAAACTGGTATGTATGGCAGGAATGGCAGTATCCAACATCACTCCTAATCGATGGCCAAAAGAAATGTTGTAGAATGTGGTGAGTGTTTTTTTTATGTGCGCTTAATTGAAAACGTGGCAAAAGAAGAGCCTTTCTAAAGAATATACATAAAGCCCAAGAGAGAAAAAAAAAATTATTTACATCAAAGTTGGAGGTGGATTCACGCTCCACACCCACTACGGTTGCCAGGAAGACCCATCGCGCTGTAAATACATAAAGCACATTCATCAAAATGACAACACTTGTGATACATTTCACAAACGTGCCGCAAATACACAAAGCAAATTCATCAAAATGACAACACAACCCAGTGCAAATTCAGGAAAACTTACGCAACTTCAGAAGTGCTGCAAATCCAGTCACAACACAATGGAAGTTTGCCACAACAACAGAATGGCTGTTTGCAGAGGACACGGGGAGGAGATGGACTTCTGAGATCAGCGCCAAGTCTTTTGGAAGTGAAAAGTAAGTTTTTCGGTTACCATGGTTTTATTATGATATACGTGATACAGAATGAAAGACCGACCTATTCGTGCATATTTATTTATGCTAGGCTGTAGGCAGCCTTAAAAATGATGATTAAAATCCAAAATACCTACAATTAGATTGTTATTTATTTCAAATCACATTTTGTATGCATGTAGCTATAAACATCACACTTCAGATAAGATAAGAACAAGATAGTTGACCAGCATGAGCAATAACCACACTGGTCAACCAGTATAATCAGATTTGACCAGTATGACCAGTATGATTCATGAAGGTTCAACACCTTTAACATTATTTGAATCTTTTGTTACAGGCATTGTCAATTGTTTACTTACTTCAGATCATTTGAAATTAAATGTATAGATTTTTTGTCTAATGATCATTCTTAAATTGGAAAAAACTGACAATGTTTAATGACCCGTTATGTCATGGGACTGATTGCTGAGTGACTTTAAATGAACTGCAGTGAACTGAAAATGAAATGAAATGCATATTTACCATATATTAGTACTAAAAAGATGTTTCCAAAACATCATATAGTCTAGAGAGCCTGTATCTGACCACAATGGTCAAGCCTTTAATGGTAGCCCATGGACTAATGGGAGTGATGTATAGCTCCATTATTTTGTTCCTTTAATTAGTAAAAATATATCTTCATATATTTTTGCTGTTCATGTGCAAGTGCAGTAGATCAAATCCTGCTTGTGCAAGAGAAACATGGTGAGGTCCAAATGCACCAGCTAACTGACAAATTTATTATATGGAGGTTTGTTATTTTGTAGAGGTCCATTTAGTTTAAAGTATATTGATTGAAAAAAAAAAGTTTAATCTTTGGTGGCTATAACTTTCACCTGGTGCTGAATTTCACTCTTTGGACATTTATTCGTCCGGTTTGAAAGACTTATTTTTTTCTTTGTGTTTTTCCCTTTATCTCAACACAGATTTATATAGACATGTTTTACACTGTGGTGATCCTATACTTTAATGGCAATGCATTTTATACTTTAGCTAATTCTGTACAATGAAATTTAGGAGTATAGGTCTTACTTTGAGGACACTAGGCTAATTTGAAATTTGTCTGTATGTCATTTTCAGTAGGAATAACCTGCTTCTCAGGGAACATCAGCAGAGATGAGATGGCCCATAGCAGAGGGGAGATTGATGAGACCTTCCCAGCACTACCTTGGGAGGGACCAGAGAGATCAGGCAAGAAAACAAAAAAGATTATTTGGTCCAAAACAAACCATTCACCAACATGTTTACTGTTGCAGGTTTTTAATGAAAAAATATCAGATCAGTATTGATATTGGTTGACATTAAAACACAGGATGTTGACATTGGATTGGTACAGAAAAACTGGTATCATGCCATCGCTATCATTTACAGCTGTGTGATAACAGGCTGAAATCGTGAAGAGCTGATAATGTCCTCGGGCATCAGATTCAATGATGATGACACCTACTATTACAACGTCCTTCTAATGACCTACAAAGCACAACGGTCTTGCTCTACAGTACCTTAGCAAATTCATGAGAACAGGAGAGAATATACAGCAGTGCCATGAGTTCTATATGGCATCAAGTAAAATTGACTTTTTTGGGTATTAAAAGCAAAAAACAAAAAACAAACTCTATTCCTGATGCTACTCCATTATGTATGTATGTGTGTGTGTGTGTGTGTGTGTGTGTGTGTGTGTGTGTGCGGGTGCGCGTGCGTGTGCGCGTTTGTGCGTGTTTGTGTATAATACAACATTTAAGCTACCTTGGTCTTTCCTTGTGTTTCCCTTCCTTCTACTTTCACTTCTGTTTGCTGGTTTTCTCATCACTCTTTTACAGCTTTGTTGCCTAGCCAAAGCTGTTATAGTGGTCTGATGAGCTAAGTCACAATTATAGACAAACACAGTCTAACAATAATTAAAAACACACAAATTCACAGTTGTACTCATCATGTCTGTTAGTAAGCATATTGAGTAAACATCCACATTGTTGGCCAAAAAAGGTCAGTGAACACTTAGAACACTTAAAAATGTACAACCAGGGGCCTGTATCAGAAAGCAGGTTTAGTGAAAACTCAGTTAGTTGGCTTAGAGTTGAAACAAACTTGAGATTTTCTGTTTCACAAAGAGGGTTTGGCTGACTGGGCTCACTGCACAACACCGGGTATTTGCTATTTATTTGATGGGCTATTCATTTTTATCTGATGGATGAGCAGCCAAGACAAAATGATGCTGTACCTGTAATCCTTAATCAAAACCTGCACAAAGGAAAATGTTTTTAAGATCCAGATTTAAATAATTGCACATAATATGGAGCGGTCACCATTTATAGGATTTAAAAGTAAAAGATGTCCAAAACAGATGTCTGTCTTAGAAAAGCAATGTTAATCACCTCAAAAACGATGGACGTGCTAATAGCAGTTTTCCTGCACGCACTGCCTTTAGCAAAATGCATGCCAGCAGTTTGGACTTACTCATCCATGCAGTCTGTACTTCACATGTGGACCTGCTATCCAAATGCATCATTTTTTCTTTCTTTTTCAATTTTCATTTGATAAAGCTGTGATTGCATATGAGGTCATTTAAAACTAAACGTTTGTAATTTGCAGGACAACCTCGGCCAATGGAATGTTTGCTGTCTAACACTGAAGCTTGAATATCTGACAACAGTTTACCAGGCTTGAATATCTCTACAGTTAACCGGACATTGAGAGTGCTTCCAAACGCACATGGCCTTGACAGACACACATGCCTGCTCCCTGCTTTCATAGACCCAGTCAGTGCAAACACAAGGAAATAAAGGTAGAGGCATATCGGAATAGCAGCAAATGAATAAGAACAACAGGTGTCTTTGTAACACATTTCAAGTAGAAACTAGTACTATGTAAATTATCATGTCAGGTTTGTGTTGGTCAAGAGCATGTGCCATAATCGGTTTGTCCGTCTGCTTATGCTGTGGTATCTAGAATGTCTCACAGTCATTAGAAAAATAAGTACCAGAATCCTTTATTGTTTTATTTGAAAGTACGTGATCTGAAATAAATCATCTAATTGTAGGTATTTAGCTCGAAACTAGAGTTGTATTATATAGAATGTCATTAGGTTGAATGGGAATGTAAAATAGTAGCTAGTGGGACCTCTGTGTTCCGTCCCACTCAATGATGTACACCAGGTTGTGAATAAAAGGGGTTTCCTTTTATTTTCCACACTATAACAAGTTCAGCAACCACATTTAATTTCACTGAGGGGTCAGCTAGCAAGCCCACAGGAGGTATGTCTCGCTCTGCCATGCACCTCCCAGTAAATGTTACAACTTCTTCCATAATAACAATATAATAAAAATATATAAATTAAAGGAAGCTGTTGTCATATAGTGTAGTCGTTTGAGTATAAATAATGATCTCATAATAATCTTATCTACATATTCTTATACATTTACAGAGTAACATTCACTCATATACTCAAATTTCATATCATACATAGAAAACGTCCATCTCATCCATTGTAGTTTTTTTTCCTGATCAATAATACAAAAAAAAATTAAAAAATGAACAGCACCCAGCGATGAACCTCAATTATTTCAAGCTAACTATAAAACAGCTTAAGTCAGCATTTGCTTGCAGGTAGAACACAAAATATTCAGATTAATGCATCTGAGTTAAAAATTAAACACAATGAAATCAAATTAAATTGACTCACCTACAACAAGCTCAGCAATCACATTTAATTTTACTAAGTGGTCAGCTAGCCAGCCTATACAAAACAGGGTATTGTTAGAAATTCTGCACATGTAATTCACTTAGCTTCACATCTCACACTGCTTATAATTATAAGATAACGTATCCACATTGGTAATAATGTGATGAAATCTGCCAACAATAGTGAGACTGAGCATATTAAATAATAAGACAAACTGATCACTTAGTCCACATATTTCTAAATGAGAAGAAAAGTTCTTACAAACAATATAAAGCACACAATTATATATGGGAAAACAGTTACATTTGTCATTAAGAGAAGCACTACTTTATAGATAGAAAGCATTACGTATTACACAAACGTCATAACTGTCCTAATATTAATAGTTCAACAGTCTTCCTCTGTCTATTATGCACACTGTAAACATGTTAAATATCTGCCTTGCTGTTACAATGAAATGACTTCCGGCACCCTGAAAATTGTTTTACACACACGCAGCTGTAACGAGGTGGCCTGAGTACCGAGGGCAGGGAGCAGGATGCACAGACTCAATCGACATGGACGAACATTTATTACATACAACATAACGGCACTCACATATAACATGAACATGAATACGTTTAACAATAACGAGACTAATCTTGACATCCACAGGCTACACCAACAATGATCAGCAATACTGTACGCACTAACAAGGGTTTAAGTACACAAACAAGATGAGGTACAGGTGTGTGCAGGCATGGCCATAAACATATACTCCCAAGTCACGTGGCAGGCCAAACCGTGTGACTCGCAGGAGGCAAACGTTCTGTGACAGCAGCCACACTCATACACACACAAGCATAGTGCAACTCTGTGTTTACGCATCAATGATTGAATGTGCAAGTGCATGTATATGCAAGTTTAAATTATTATGCACAAATGTAAATAGTAGGCTATTTATGTGAAAATGTTTCATATGTATGTGCAAGTACAGTTTCCCTGATTTCTCTTTAAACGGGCCCTCATAGTTCAGCAGTAATGAGGCTAGTTAGATTTTGCTCAGAATTAAGTACACTTTGGAATGTTATATGTATCACAGTCTCCGGTGGTGAGCCATACATGGTTAATCAATCCAGGTTGAGGAATCTGTTAGAGTCGCTGCATTAATGACATATCTGTTTGCATTGTCAGTTGTTGCTATGGCAGCAATTAAATTAGGAAATTCAAAGAAAAACAACTCATCTCCACTCTTGGAACTTTAGAACCCCCTCTGTCCCGTGTCATAATGTCACACATGAGTGGAATCCCATGAACACCTTTACAGATCAGTCTGTGGAAAGACACTGAAGAGGACAGATCGAACAATGAGGCGTTTCTGGAGCTGGTGTGCTGGAGGTATCGAGAATGAATATATTGATACAAAGGAGGTGGAATCCAGGAGAGACTTAATAAAGAAAAGCAAAAGAGGAAAGCAGAAGTGGAATCTAAAAAAATTGAAGATAGAGTGGAAAAAACGTCCTACAGTTGGTATGGATATTTGATTATTTTTTCTGCTTTTTGGCCTTGCCTTTCTAAAAGGATTAATTTAAATCTCATGTATAAAAAAACAGTAAACTAAATAATCTTTACAATAAGGGACAAAAACTGACTTATTGAAAATGCTTTTATCCTTTGATCAGCAGTGACTAAAACTCTCATTTAAAATATGCAACACCACTTGAAGTATTAGTGCATTATTAGTCTATTACAAGGTTTTAGGCTCTTGTCAGGCTGTATGTAGTACATACAATATGTGTTCTATATATATCCAGAAGTAATGATACTTGCTCCGGCAGATTTGAAGATGGCCCATGAACGAACTGAAAGGACTGTGGCAGCATGTCTAAGTGAAGTGACTGATGGATATGACTTGTACAGATCAGCCAGGACCAAGCAGAGGCACTCTGTGGCACCTGCTTCACCAGCCCTGAAAAGGGTCAACAAAGACACCAAACCAGGTGTGGATACAAAGCAGTCAGTCATCTTCCCTCTAGGGCCAAGAGAACATGAGTGGCTTGTGAAGTGTGCTGCAGGACAGCAGGATCAAATCTGCCAGCTTCTGCTCCAGGACATCAAGCTGGCAGAGAAGAGAAACTTCATTTCTGGCTTCACAGTACTTCACTGGGCTGCTAAACAAGGAAACAGTGAAATAGTGCGCAAGATCCTTCTTCTTTCACAGCAAGGTGGGCCAGGGGTTGACGTTAACATCAAGAGCTACGACGGCTACACCCCACTACACATGGCTGCTATTCACAGCCACGAATCAGTCCTGAGTGTTCTGGTGCGTGATTATGGTGCCAACTGCAACATACGTGACAACAGTGGCAAAAAGCCCTATCAGTACTTACACAAGGACGCCTCACCCAAGGTGAGAGAGATGCTTGGCGACCCTCACGCTGCGGATTACAAGCCCCCAGGCTATGAGCAGCACTTTTCAGATCCGCCCAAAGGGCTCAGCACTTGGAGTAAACTATTTCAGTCCAAGCACAGAAAAATACTTAGATGCGGATCAAGATTCCACTCAGCCTTGAAGCAGCTTCACCAGCCTTGACCAAGATGTGGACAGGATAGACTACATTAATTTCCCGAATGTTTCCCTACAATGAACTTCCCAAATTAAATAGCATATCCTCAAATAAACATTTTCTCTAACTTGTCTTTCACTCCTGATTTCTGTGATCAAAACCTTAAGCTTTGAAATAAATCATTTGCACATAGATGTTTGAAATATTGCATAGTCATATCTGCCTTGAACCATTGTCTGTTTTCCTTGAATATTCTCTAATGTTTTGTCTTTGAGTAATGAAATGTTTTTGAGGTCTTTCATCAGCTGTGTAAGCAAAGTGCTTCTGAGTTAGTAGTAGGAGAAGCCAGTTTATATATGAAAAATTAGTAGTGTGCTTTATATTGTTTGTAAGAACTCTTTCTTTGTATTTATAAATGTGTAGACTAAGTGCTCAGGTGAAATTAGTATGACAAAAATGTTCCAACCTATTATGGCTTAAAAGACAATTGTCACCTATCCCCAAATATCAGTATTTAACTTTGCTCTTGTGTTCCAGTTGTTTTGTTTCCCTCTTTCTGTTCTTTTAATGTACTATACTGAATTAATTTATGTTTTGTAAGGTAACTCGAGGTAAATACCTGACACAATCAAAGCCTAAGACTGAGACAAAGAAGCTATAAATTTGCATGAACACATCTGTTGAGCCTTTCCTGCTTATTCCACCCCTGAGATCAGTAGTTAAAAACTGATTTCAGCAGAGTCATTTCAAACAGAAGTAACTACAAGTCTAGAACCCCTCACGAGAAGAATATTGTACTTAGAATAACATCTTATTTTATATGTTTGTCAGATACCCAGTTTGTTAGTCTGTCTAAACTTGATTCATTTGCTCGTCACTATTCAGTCAACTTAAGGTCATCTTCTTTTGGCATTGGTAGAATTTAGATTAGTGCTGTTTGGCCGACAGTAATCACCTGATTTGGTTTTCCAACAAACTGGTATGTATGGCAGGAATGGCAGTATCCAACATCACTCCTAATCGATGGCCAAAAGAAATGTTGTAGAATGTGGTGAGTGTTTTTTTTATGTGCGCTTAATTGAAAACGTGGCAAAAGAAGAGCCTTTCTAAAGAATATACATAAAGCCCAAGAGAGAAAAAAAAATTATTTACATCAAAGTTGGAGGTGGATTCACGCTCCACACCCACTACGGTTGCCAGGAAGACCCATCGCGCTGTAAATACATAAAGCACATTCATCAAAATGACAACACTTGTGATACATTTCACAAACGTGCCGCAAATACACAAAGCAAATTCATCAAAATGACAACACAACCCAGTGCAAATTCAGGAAAACTTACGCAACTTCAGAAGTGCTGCAAATCCAGTCACAACACAATGGAAGTTTGCCACAACAACAGAATGGCTGTTTGCAGAGGACACGGGGAGGAGATGGACTTCTGAGATCAGCGCCAAATCTTTTGGAAGTGAAAAGTAAGTTTTTCGGTTACCATGGTTTTATTATGATATACGTGATACAGAATGAAAGACCGACCTATTCGTGCATATTTATTTATGCTAGGCTGTAGGCAGCCTTAAAAATGATGATTAAAATCCAAAATACCTACAATTAGATTGTTATTTATTTCAAATCACATTTTGTATGCATGTAGCTATAAACATCACACTTCAGATAAGATAAGAACAAGATAGTTGACCAGCATGAGCAATAACCACACTGGTCAACCAGTATAATCAGATTTGACCAGTATGACCAGTATGATTCATGAAGGTTCAACACCTTTAACATTATTTGAATCTTTTGTTACAGGCATTGTCAATTGTTTACTTACTTCAGATCATTTGAAATTAAATGTATAGATTTTTTGTCTAATGATCATTCTTAAATTGGAAAAAACTGACAATGTTTAATGACCCGTTATGTCATGGGACTGATTGCTGAGTGACTTTAAATGAACTGCAGTGAACTGAAAATGAAATGAAATGCATATTTACCATATATTAGTACTAAAAAGATGTTTCCAAAACATCATATAGTCTAGAGAGCATGTATCTGACCACAATGGTCAAGCCTTTAATGGTAGCCCATGGACTAATGGGAGTGATGTATAGCTCCATTATTTTGTTCCTTTAATTAGTAAAAATATATCTTCATATATTTTTGCTGTTCATGTGCAAGTGCAGTAGATCAAATCCTGCTTGTGCAAGAGAAACATGGTGAGGTCCAAATGCACCAGCTAACTGACAAATTTATTATATGGAGGTTTGTTATTTTGTAGAGGTCCATTTAGTTTAAAGTATATTGATTGAAAAAAAAAAGTTTAATCTTTGGTGGTTATAACTTTCACCTGGTGCTGAATTTCACTCTTTGGACATTTATTCGTCCGGTTTGAAAGACTTATTTTTTTCTTTGTGTTTTTCCCTTTATCTCAACACAGATTTATATAGACATGTTTTACACTGTGGTGATCCTATACTTTAATGGCAATGCATTTTATACTTTAGCTAATTCTGTACAATGAAATTTAGGAGTATAGGTCTTACTTTGAGGACACTAGGCTAATTTGAAATTTGTCTGTATGTCATTTTCAGTAGGAATAACCTGCTTCTCAGGGAACATCAGCAGAGATGAGATGGCCAGTAGCAGAGGGGAGATTGATGAGACCTTCCCAGCACTACCTTGGGAGGGACCAGAGAGATCAGGCAAGAAAACAAAAAAGATTATTTGGTCCAAAACAAACCATTCACCAACATGTTTACTGTTGCAGGTTTTTAATGAAAAAATATCAGATCAGTATTGATATTGGTTGACATTAAAACACAGGATGTTGACATTGGATTGGTACAGAAAAACTGGTATCATGCCATCGCTATCATTTACAGCTGTGTGATAACAGGCTGAAATCGTGAAGAGCTGATAATGTCCTCGGGCATCAGATTCAATGATGATGACACCTACTATTACAACGTCCTTCTAATGACCTACAAAGCACAACGGTCTTGCTCTACAGTACCTTAGCAAATTCATGAGAACAGGAGAGAATATACAGCAGTGCCATGAGTTCTATATGGCATCAAGTAAAATTGACTTTTTTGGGTATTAAAAGCAAAAAACAAAAAACAAACTCTATTCCTGATGCTACTCCATTATGTATGTATGTGTGTGTGTGTGTGTGTGTGTGTGTGTGTGTGTGTGTGTGTGTGTGCGGGTGCGCGTGCGTGTGCGCGTTTGTGCGTGTTTGTGTATAATACAACATTTAAGCTACCTTGGTCTTTCCTTGTGTTTCCCTTCCTTCTACTTTCACTTCTGTTTGCTGGTTTTCTCATCACTCTTTTACAGCTTTGTTGCCTAGCCAAAGCTGTTATAGTGGTCTGATGAGCTAAGTCACAATTATAGACAAACACAGTCTAACAATAATTAAAAACACACAAATTCACAGTTGTACTCATCATGTCTGTTAGTAAGCATATTGAGTAAACATCCACATTGTTGGCCAAAAAAGGTCAGTGAACACTTAGAACACTTAAAAATGTACAACCAGGGGCCTGTATCAGAAAGCAGGTTTAGTGAAAACTCAGTTAGTTGGCTTAGAGTTGAAACAAACTTGAGATTTTCTGTTTCACAAAGAGGGTTTGGCTGACTGGGCTCACTGCACAACACCGGGTATTTGCTATTTATTTGATGGGCTATTCATTTTTATCTGATGGATGAGCAGCCAAGACAAAATGATGCTGTACCTGTAATCCTTAATCAAAACCTGCACAAAGGAAAATGTTTTTAAGATCCAGATTTAAATAATTGCACATAATATGGAGCGGTCACCATTTATAGGATTTAAAAGTAAAAGATGTCCAAAACAGATGTCTGTCTTAGAAAAGCAATGTTAATCACCTCAAAAACGATGGACGTGCTAATAGCAGTTTTCCTGCACGCACTGCCTTTAGCAAAATGCATGCCAGCAGTTTGGACTTACTCATCCATGCAGTCTGTACTTCACATGTGGACCTGCTATCCAAATGCATCATTTTTTCTTTCTTTTTCAATTTTCATTTGATAAAGCTGTGATTGCATATGAGGTCATTTAAAACTAAACGTTTGTAATTTGCAGGACAACCTCGGCCAATGGAATGTTTGCTGTCTAACACTGAAGCTTGAATATCTGACAACAGTTTACCAGGCTTGAATATCTCTACAGTTAACCGGACATTGAGAATGCTTCCAAACGCACATGGCCTTGACAGACACACATGCCTGCTCCCTGCTTTCATAGACCCAGTCAGTGCAAACACAAGGAAATAAAGGTAGAGGCATATCGGAATAGCAGCAAATGAATAAGAACAACAGGTGTCTTTGTAACACATTTCAAGTAGAAACTAGTACTATGTAAATTATCATGTCAGGTTTGTGTTGGTCAAGAGCATGTGCCATAATCGGTTTGTCCGTCTGCTTATGCTGTGGTATCTAGAATGTCTCACAGTCATTAGAAAAATAAGTACCAGAATCCTTTATTGTTTTATTTGAAAGTACGTGATCTGAAATAAATCATCTAATTGTAGGTATTTAGCTCGAAACTAGAGTTGTATTATATAGAATGTCATTAGGTTGAATGGGAATGTAAAATAGTAGCTAGTGGGACCTCTGTGTTCCGTCCCACTCAATGATGTACACCAGGTTGTGAATAAAAGGGGTTTCCTTTTATTTTCCACACTATAACAAGTTCAGCAACCACATTTAATTTCACTGAGGGGTCAGCTAGCAAGCCCACAGGAGGTATGTCTCGCTCTGCCATGCACCTCCCAGTAAATGTTACAACTTCTTCCATAATAACAATATAATAAAAATATATAAATTAAAGGAAGCTGTTGTCATATAGTGTAGTCGTTTGAGTATAAATAATGATCTCATAATAATCTTATCTACATATTCTTATACATTTACAGAGTAACATTCACTCATATACTCAAATTTCATATCATACATAGAAAACGTCCATCTCATCCATTGTAGTTTTTTTTCCTGATCAATAATACAAAAAAAAATTAAAAAATGAACAGCACCCAGCGATGAACCTCAATTATTTCAAGCTAACTATAAAACAGCTTAAGTCAGCATTTGCTTGCAGGTAGAACACAAAATATTCAGATTAATGCATCTGAGTTAAAAATTAAACACAATGAAATCAAATTAAATTGACTCACCTACAACAAGCTCAGCAATCACATTTAATTTTACTAAGTGGTCAGCTAGCCAGCCTATACAAAACAGGGTATTGTTAGAAATTCTGCACATGTAATTCACTTAGCTTCACATCTCACACTGCTTATAATTATAAGATAACGTATCCACATTGGTAATAATGTGATGAAATCTGCCAACAATAGTGGGACTGAGCATATTAAATAATAAGACAAACTGATCACTTAGTCCACATATTTCTAAATGAGAAGAAAAGTTCTTACAAACAATATAAAGCACACAATTATATATGGGAAAACAGTTACATTTGTCATTAAGAGAAGCACTACTTTATAGATAGAAAGCATTACGTATTACACAAACGTCATAACTGTCCTAATATTAATAGTTCAACAGTCTCCCTCTGTCTATTATGCACACTGTAAACATGTTAAATATCTGCCTTGCTGTTACAATGAAATGACTTCCGGCACCCTGAAAATTGTTTTACACACACGCAGCTGTAACGAGGTGGCCTGAGTACCGAGGGCAGGGAGCAGGATGCACAGACTCAATCGACATGGACGAACATTTATTACATACAACATAACGGCACTCACATATAACATGAACATGAATACGTTTAACAATAACGAGACTAATCTTGACATCCACAGGCTACACCAACAATGATCAGCAATACTGTACGCACTAACAAGGGTTTAAGTACACAAACAAGATGAGGTACAGGTGTGTGCAGGCATGGCCATAAACATATACTCCCAAGTCACGTGGCAGGCCAAACCGTGTGACTCGCAGGAGGCAAACGTTCTGTGACAGCAGCCACACTCATACACACACAAGCATAGTGCAACTCTGTGTTTACGCATCAATGATTGAATGTGCAAGTGCATGTATATGCAAGTTTAAATTATTATGCACAAATGTAAATAGTAGGCTATTTATGTGAAAATGTTTCATATGTATGTGCAAGTACAGTTTCCCTGATTTCTCTTTAAACGGGCCCTCATAGTTCAGCAGTAATGAGGCTAGTTAGATTTTGCTCAGAATTAAGTACACTTTGGAATGTTATATGTATCACAGTCTCCGGTGGTGAGCCATACATGGTTAATCAATCCAGGTTGAGGAATCTGTTAGAGTCGCTGCATTAATGACATATCTGTTTGCATTGTCAGTTGTTGCTATGGCAGCAATTAAATTAGGAAATTCAAAGAAAAACAACTCATCTCCACTCTTGGAACTTTAGAACCCCCTCTGTCCCGTGTCATAATGTCACACATGAGTGGAATCCCATGAACACCTTTACAGATCAGTCTGTGGAAAGACACTGAAGAGGACAGATCGAACAATGAGGCGTTTCTGGAGCTGGTGTGCTGGAGGTATCGAGAATGAATATATTGATACAAAGGAGGTGGAATCCAGGAGAGACTTAATAAAGAAAAGCAAAAGAGGAAAGCAGAAGTGGAATCTAAAAAAATTGAAGATAGAGTGGAAAAAACGTCCTACAGTTGGTATGGATATTTGATTATTTTTTCTGCTTTTTGGCCTTGCCTTTCTAAAAGGATTAATTTAAATCTCATGTATAAAAAAACAGTAAACTAAATAATCTTTACAATAAGGGACAAAAACTGACTTATTGAAAATGCTTTTATCCTTTGATCAGCAGTGACTAAAACTCTCATTTAAAATATGCAACACCACTTGAAGTATTAGTGCATTATTAGTCTATTACAAGGTTTTAGGCTCTTGTCAGGCTGTATGTAGTACATACAATATGTGTTCTATATATATCCAGAAGTAATGATACTTGCTCCGGCAGATTTGAAGATGGCCCATGAACGAACTGAAAGGACTGTGGCAGCATGTCTAAGTGAAGTGACTGATGGATATGACTTGTACAGATCAGCCAGGACCAAGCAGAGGCACTCTGTGGCACCTGCTTCACCAGCCCTGAAAAGGGTCAACAAAGACACCAAACCAGGTGTGGATACAAAGCAGTCAGTCATCTTCCCTCTAGGGCCAAGAGAACATGAGTGGCTTGTGAAGTGTGCTGCAGGACAGCAGGATCAAATCTGCCAGCTTCTGCTCCAGGACATCAAGCTGGCAGAGAAGAGAAACTTCATTTCTGGCTTCACAGTACTTCACTGGGCTGCTAAACAAGGAAACAGTGAAATAGTGCGCAAGATCCTTCTTCTTTCACAGCAAGGTGGGCCAGGGGTTGACGTTAACATCAAGAGCTACGACGGCTACACCCCACTACACATGGCTGCTATTCACAGCCACGAATCAGTCCTGAGTGTTCTGGTGCGTGATTATGGTGCCAACTGCAACATACGTGACAACAGTGGCAAAAAGCCCTATCAGTACTTACACAAGGACGCCTCACCCAAGGTGAGAGAGATGCTTGGCGACCCTCACGCTGCGGATTACAAGCCCCCAGGCTATGAGCAGCACTTTTCAGATCCGCCCAAAGGGCTCAGCACTTGGAGTAAACTATTTCAGTCCAAGCACAGAAAAATACTTAGATGCGGATCAAGATTCCACTCAGCCTTGAAGCAGCTTCACCAGCCTTGACCAAGATGTGGACAGGATAGACTACATTAATTTCCCGAATGTTTCCCTACAATGAACTTCCCAAATTAAATAGCATATCCTCAAATAAACATTTTCTCTAACTTGTCTTTCACTCCTGATTTCTGTGATCAAAACCTTAAGCTTTGAAATAAATCATTTGCACATAGATGTTTGAAATATTGCATAGTCATATCTGCCTTGAACCATTGTCTGTTTTCCTTGAATATTCTCTAATGTTTTGTCTTTGAGTAATGAAATGTTTTTGAGGTCTTTCATCAGCTGTGTAAGCAAAGTGCTTCTGAGTTAGTAGTAGGAGAAGCCAGTTTATATATGAAAAATTAGTAGTGTGCTTTATATTGTTTGTAAGAACTCTTTCTTTGTATTTATAAATGTGTAGACTAAGTGCTCAGGTGAAATTAGTATGACAAAAATGTTCCAACCTATTATGGCTTAAAAGACAATTGTCACCTATCCCCAAATATCAGTATTTAACTTTGCTCTTGTGTTCCAGTTGTTTTGTTTCCCTCTTTCTGTTCTTTTAATGTACTATACTGAATTAATTTATGTTTTGTAAGGTAACTCGAGGTAAATACCTGACACAATCAAAGCCTAAGACTGAGACAAAGAAGCTATAAATTTGCATGAACACATCTGTTGAGCCTTTCCTGCTTATTCCACCCCTGAGATCAGTAGTTAAAAACTGATTTCAGCAGAGTCATTTCAAACAGAAGTAACTACAAGTCTAGAACCCCTCACGAGAAGAATATTGTACTTAGAATAACATCTTATTTTATATGTTTGTCAGATACCCAGTTTGTTAGTCTGTCTAAACTTGATTCATTTGCTCGTCACTATTCAGTCAACTTAAGGTCATCTTCTTTTGGCATTGGTAGAATTTAGATTAGTGCTGTTTGGCCGACAGTAATCACCTGATTTGGTTTTCCAACAAACTGGTATGTATGGCAGGAATGGCAGTATCCAACATCACTCCTAATCGATGGCCAAAAGAAATGTTGTAGAATGTGGTGAGTGTTTTTTTTATGTGCGCTTAATTGAAAACGTGGCAAAAGAAGAGCCTTTCTAAAGAATATACATAAAGCCCAAGAGAGAAAAAAAAAATTATTTACATCAAAGTTGGAGGTGGATTCACGCTCCACACCCACTACGGTTGCCAGGAAGACCCATCGCGCTGTAAATACATAAAGCACATTCATCAAAATGACAACACTTGTGATACATTTCACAAACGTGCCGCAAATACACAAAGCAAATTCATCAAAATGACAACACAACCCAGTGCAAATTCAGGAAAACTTACGCAACTTCAGAAGTGCTGCAAATCCAGTCACAACACAATGGAAGTTTGCCACAACAACAGAATGGCTGTTTGCAGAGGACACGGGGAGGAGATGGACTTCTGAGATCAGCGCCAAGTCTTTTGGAAGTGAAAAGTAAGTTTTTCGGTTACCATGGTTTTATTATGATATACGTGATACAGAATGAAAGACCGACCTATTCGTGCATATTTATTTATGCTAGGCTGTAGGCAGCCTTAAAAATGATGATTAAAATCCAAAATACCTACAATTAGATTGTTATTTATTTCAAATCACATTTTGTATGCATGTAGCTATAAACATCACACTTCAGATAAGATAAGAACAAGATAGTTGACCAGCATGAGCAATAACCACACTGGTCAACCAGTATAATCAGATTTGACCAGTATGACCAGTATGATTCATGAAGGTTCAACACCTTTAACATTATTTGAATCTTTTGTTACAGGCATTGTCAATTGTTTACTTACTTCAGATCATTTGAAATTAAATGTATAGATTTTTTGTCTAATGATCATTCTTAAATTGGAAAAAACTGACAATGTTTAATGACCCGTTATGTCATGGGACTGATTGCTGAGTGACTTTAAATGAACTGCAGTGAACTGAAAATGAAATGAAATGCATATTTACCATATATTAGTACTAAAAAGATGTTTCCAAAACATCATATAGTCTAGAGAGCCTGTATCTGACCACAATGGTCAAGCCTTTAATGGTAGCCCATGGACTAATGGGAGTGATGTATAGCTCCATTATTTTGTTCCTTTAATTAGTAAAAATATATCTTCATATATTTTTGCTGTTCATGTGCAAGTGCAGTAGATCAAATCCTGCTTGTGCAAGAGAAACATGGTGAGGTCCAAATGCACCAGCTAACTGACAAATTTATTATATGGAGGTTTGTTATTTTGTAGAGGTCCATTTAGTTTAAAGTATATTGATTGAAAAAAAAAAGTTTAATCTTTGGTGGCTATAACTTTCACCTGGTGCTGAATTTCACTCTTTGGACATTTATTCGTCCGGTTTGAAAGACTTATTTTTTTCTTTGTGTTTTTCCCTTTATCTCAACACAGATTTATATAGACATGTTTTACACTGTGGTGATCCTATACTTTAATGGCAATGCATTTTATACTTTAGCTAATTCTGTACAATGAAATTTAGGAGTATAGGTCTTACTTTGAGGACACTAGGCTAATTTGAAATTTGTCTGTATGTCATTTTCAGTAGGAATAACCTGCTTCTCAGGGAACATCAGCAGAGATGAGATGGCCAGTAGCAGAGGGGAGATTGATGAGACCTTCCCAGCACTACCTTGGGAGGGACCAGAGAGATCAGGCAAGAAAACAAAAAAGATTATTTGGTCCAAAACAAACCATTCACCAACATGTTTACTGTTGCAGGTTTTTAATGAAAAAATATCAGATCAGTATTGATATTGGTTGACATTAAAACACAGGATGTTGACATTGGATTGGTACAGAAAAACTGGTATCATGCCATCGCTATCATTTACAGCTGTGTGATAACAGGCTGAAATCGTGAAGAGCTGATAATGTCCTCGGGCATCAGATTCAATGATGATGACACCTACTATTACAACGTCCTTCTAATGACCTACAAAGCACAACGGTCTTGCTCTACAGTACCTTAGCAAATTCATGAGAACAGGAGAGAATATACAGCAGTGCCATGAGTTCTATATGGCATCAAGTAAAATTTACTTTTTTGGGTATTAAAAGCAAAAAACAAAAAACAAACTCTATTCCTGATGCTACTCCATTATGTATGTATGTGTGTGTGTGTGTGTGTGTGTGTGTGTGTGTGTGTGTGCGGGTGCGCGTGCGTGTGCGCGTTTGTGCGTGTTTGTGTATAATACAACATTTAAGCTACCTTGGTCTTTCCTTGTGTTTCCCTTCCTTCTACTTTCACTTCTGTTTGCTGGTTTTCTCATCACTCTTTTACAGCTTTGTTGCCTAGCCAAAGCTGTTATAGTGGTCTGATGAGCTAAGTCACAATTATAGACAAACACAGTCTAACAATAATTAAAAACACACAAATTCACAGTTGTACTCATCATGTCTGTTAGTAAGCATATTGAGTAAACATCCACATTGTTGGCCAAAAAAGGTCAGTGAACACTTAGAACACTTAAAAATGTACAACCAGGGGCCTGTATCAGAAAGCAGGTTTAGTGAAAACTCAGTTAGTTGGCTTAGAGTTGAAACAAACTTGAGATTTTCTGTTTCACAAAGAGGGTTTGGCTGACTGGGCTCACTGCACAACACCGGGTATTTGCTATTTATTTGATGGGCTATTCATTTTTATCTGATGGATGAGCAGCCAAGACAAAATGATGCTGTACCTGTAATCCTTAATCAAAACCTGCACAAAGGAAAATGTTTTTAAGATCCAGATTTAAATAATTGCACATAATATGGAGCGGTCACCATTTATAGGATTTAAAAGTAAAAGATGTCCAAAACAGATGTCTGTCTTAGAAAAGCAATGTTAATCACCTCAAAAACGATGGACGTGCTAATAGCAGTTTTCCTGCACGCACTGCCTTTAGCAAAATGCATGCCAGCAGTTTGGACTTACTCATCCATGCAGTCTGTACTTCACATGTGGACCTGCTATCCAAATGCATCATTTTTTCTTTCTTTTTCAATTTTCATTTGATAAAGCTGTGATTGCATATGAGGTCATTTAAAACTAAACGTTTGTAATTTGCAGGACAACCTCGGCCAATGGAATGTTTGCTGTCTAACACTGAAGCTTGAATATCTGACAACAGTTTACCAGGCTTGAATATCTCTACAGTTAACCGGACATTGAGAGTGCTTCCAAACGCACATGGCCTTGACAGACACACATGCCTGCTCCCTGCTTTCATAGACCCAGTCAGTGCAAACACAAGGAAATAAAGGTAGAGGCATATCGGAATAGCAGCAAATGAATAAGAACAACAGGTGTCTTTGTAACACATTTCAAGTAGAAACTAGTACTATGTAAATTATCATGTCAGGTTTGTGTTGGTCAAGAGCATGTGCCATAATCGGTTTGTCCGTCTGCTTATGCTGTGGTATCTAGAATGTCTCACAGTCATTAGAAAAATAAGTACCAGAATCCTTTATTGTTTTATTTGAAAGTACGTGATCTGAAATAAATCATCTAATTGTAGGTATTTAGCTCGAAACTAGAGTTGTATTATATAGAATGTCATTAGGTTGAATGGGAATGTAAAATAGTAGCTAGTGGGACCTCTGTGTTCCGTCCCACTCAATGATGTACACCAGGTTGTGAATAAAAGGGGTTTCCTTTTATTTTCCACACTATAACAAGTTCAGCAACCACATTTAATTTCACTGAGGGGTCAGCTAGCAAGCCCACAGGAGGTATGTCTCGCTCTGCCATGCACCTCCCAGTAAATGTTACAACTTCTTCCATAATAACAATATAATAAAAATATATAAATTAAAGGAAGCTGTTGTCATATAGTGTAGTCGTTTGAGTATAAATAATGATCTCATAATAATCTTATCTACATATTCTTATACATTTACAGAGTAACATTCACTCATATACTCAAATTTCATATCATACATAGAAAACGTCCATCTCATCCATTGTAGTTTTTTTTCCTGATCAATAATACAAAAAAAAATTAAAAAATGAACAGCACCCAGCGATGAACCTCAATTATTTCAAGCTAACTATAAAACAGCTTAAGTCAGCATTTGCTTGCAGGTAGAACACAAAATATTCAGATTAATGCATCTGAGTTAAAAATTAAACACAATGAAATCAAATTAAATTGACTCACCTACAACAAGCTCAGCAATCACATTTAATTTTACTAAGTGGTCAGCTAGCCAGCCTATACAAAACAGGGTATTGTTAGAAATTCTGCACATGTAATTCACTTAGCTTCACATCTCACACTGCTTATAATTATAAGATAACGTATCCACATTGGTAATAATGTGATGAAATCTGCCAACAATAGTGAGACTGAGCATATTAAATAATAAGACAAACTGATCACTTAGTCCACATATTTCTAAATGAGAAGAAAAGTTCTTACAAACAATATAAAGCACACAATTATATATGGGAAAACAGTTACATTTGTCATTAAGAGAAGCACTACTTTATAGATAGAAAGCATTACGTATTACACAAACGTCATAACTGTCCTAATATTAATAGTTCAACAGTCTTCCTCTGTCTATTATGCACACTGTAAACATGTTAAATATCTGCCTTGCTGTTACAATGAAATGACTTCCGGCACCCTGAAAATTGTTTTACACACACGCAGCTGTAACGAGGTGGCCTGAGTACCGAGGGCAGGGAGCAGGATGCACAGACTCAATCGACATGGACGAACATTTATTACATACAACATAACGGCACTCACATATAACATGAACATGAATACGTTTAACAATAACGAGACTAATCTTGACATCCACAGGCTACACCAACAATGATCAGCAATACTGTACGCACTAACAAGGGTTTAAGTACACAAACAAGATGAGGTACAGGTGTGTGCAGGCATGGCCATAAACATATACTCCCAAGTCACGTGGCAGGCCAAACCGTGTGACTCGCAGGAGGCAAACGTTCTGTGACAGCAGCCACACTCATACACACACAAGCATAGTGCAACTCTGTGTTTACGCATCAATGATTGAATGTGCAAGTGCATGTATATGCAAGTTTAAATTATTATGCACAAATGTAAATAGTAGGCTATTTATGTGAAAATGTTTCATATGTATGTGCAAGTACAGTTTCCCTGATTTCTCTTTAAACGGGCCCTCATAGTTCAGCAGTAATGAGGCTAGTTAGATTTTGCTCAGAATTAAGTACACTTTGGAATGTTATATGTATCACAGTCTCCGGTGGTGAGCCATACATGGTTAATCAATCCAGGTTGAGGAATCTGTTAGAGTCGCTGCATTAATGACATATCTGTTTGCATTGTCAGTTGTTGCTATGGCAGCAATTAAATTAGGAAATTCAAAGAAAAACAACTCATCTCCACTCTTGGAACTTTAGAACCCCCTCTGTCCCGTGTCATAATGTCACACATGAGTGGAATCCCATGAACACCTTTACAGATCAGTCTGTGGAAAGACACTGAAGAGGACAGATCGAACAATGAGGCGTTTCTGGAGCTGGTGTGCTGGAGGTATCGAGAATGAATATATTGATACAAAGGAGGTGGAATCCAGGAGAGACTTAATAAAGAAAAGCAAAAGAGGAAAGCAGAAGTGGAATCTAAAAAAATTGAAGATAGAGTGGAAAAAACGTCCTACAGTTGGTATGGATATTTGATTATTTTTTCTGCTTTTTGGCCTTGCCTTTCTAAAAGGATTAATTTAAATCTCATGTATAAAAAAACAGTAAACTAAATAATCTTTACAATAAGGGACAAAAACTGACTTATTGAAAATGCTTTTATCCTTTGATCAGCAGTGACTAAAACTCTCATTTAAAATATGCAACACCACTTGAAGTATTAGTGCATTATTAGTCTATTACAAGGTTTTAGGCTCTTGTCAGGCTGTATGTAGTACATACAATATGTGTTCTATATATATCCAGAAGTAATGATACTTGCTCCGGCAGATTTGAAGATGGCCCATGAACGAACTGAAAGGACTGTGGCAGCATGTCTAAGTGAAGTGACTGATGGATATGACTTGTACAGATCAGCCAGGACCAAGCAGAGGCACTCTGTGGCACCTGCTTCACCAGCCCTGAAAAGGGTCAACAAAGACACCAAACCAGGTGTGGATACAAAGCAGTCAGTCATCTTCCCTCTAGGGCCAAGAGAACATGAGTGGCTTGTGAAGTGTGCTGCAGGACAGCAGGATCAAATCTGCCAGCTTCTGCTCCAGGACATCAAGCTGGCAGAGAAGAGAAACTTCATTTCTGGCTTCACAGTACTTCACTGGGCTGCTAAACAAGGAAACAGTGAAATAGTGCGCAAGATCCTTCTTCTTTCACAGCAAGGTGGGCCAGGGGTTGACGTTAACATCAAGAGCTACGACGGCTACACCCCACTACACATGGCTGCTATTCACAGCCACGAATCAGTCCTGAGTGTTCTGGTGCGTGATTATGGTGCCAACTGCAACATACGTGACAACAGTGGCAAAAAGCCCTATCAGTACTTACACAAGGACGCCTCACCCAAGGTGAGAGAGATGCTTGGCGACCCTCACGCTGCGGATTACAAGCCCCCAGGCTATGAGCAGCACTTTTCAGATCCGCCCAAAGGGCTCAGCACTTGGAGTAAACTATTTCAGTCCAAGCACAGAAAAATACTTAGATGCGGATCAAGATTCCACTCAGCCTTGAAGCAGCTTCACCAGCCTTGACCAAGATGTGGACAGGATAGACTACATTAATTTCCCGAATGTTTCCCTACAATGAACTTCCCAAATTAAATAGCATATCCTCAAATAAACATTTTCTCTAACTTGTCTTTCACTCCTGATTTCTGTGATCAAAACCTTAAGCTTTGAAATAAATCATTTGCACATAGATGTTTGAAATATTGCATAGTCATATCTGCCTTGAACCATTGTCTGTTTTCCTTGAATATTCTCTAATGTTTTGTCTTTGAGTAATGAAATGTTTTTGAGGTCTTTCATCAGCTGTGTAAGCAAAGTGCTTCTGAGTTAGTAGTAGGAGAAGCCAGTTTATATATGAAAAATTAGTAGTGTGCTTTATATTGTTTGTAAGAACTCTTTCTTTGTATTTATAAATGTGTAGACTAAGTGCTCAGGTGAAATTAGTATGACAAAAATGTTCCAACCTATTATGGCTTAAAAGACAATTGTCACCTATCCCCAAATATCAGTATTTAACTTTGCTCTTGTGTTCCAGTTGTTTTGTTTCCCTCTTTCTGTTCTTTTAATGTACTATACTGAATTAATTTATGTTTTGTAAGGTAACTCGAGGTAAATACCTGACACAATCAAAGCCTAAGACTGAGACAAAGAAGCTATAAATTTGCATGAACACATCTGTTGAGCCTTTCCTGCTTATTCCACCCCTGAGATCAGTAGTTAAAAACTGATTTCAGCAGAGTCATTTCAAACAGAAGTAACTACAAGTCTAGAACCCCTCACGAGAAGAATATTGTACTTAGAATAACATCTTATTTTATATGTTTGTCAGATACCCAGTTTGTTAGTCTGTCTAAACTTGATTCATTTGCTCGTCACTATTCAGTCAACTTAAGGTCATCTTCTTTTGGCATTGGTAGAATTTAGATTAGTGCTGTTTGGCCGACAGTAATCACCTGATTTGGTTTTCCAACAAACTGGTATGTATGGCAGGAATGGCAGTATCCAACATCACTCCTAATCGATGGCCAAAAGAAATGTTGTAGAATGTGGTGAGTGTTTTTTTTATGTGCGCTTAATTGAAAACGTGGCAAAAGAAGAGCCTTTCTAAAGAATATACATAAAGCCCAAGAGAGAAAAAAAAATTATTTACATCAAAGTTGGAGGTGGATTCACGCTCCACACCCACTACGGTTGCCAGGAAGACCCATCGCGCTGTAAATACATAAAGCACATTCATCAAAATGACAACACTTGTGATACATTTCACAAACGTGCCGCAAATACACAAAGCAAATTCATCAAAATGACAACACAACCCAGTGCAAATTCAGGAAAACTTACGCAACTTCAGAAGTGCTGCAAATCCAGTCACAACACAATGGAAGTTTGCCACAACAACAGAATGGCTGTTTGCAGAGGACACGGGGAGGAGATGGACTTCTGAGATCAGCGCCAAGTCTTTTGGAAGTGAAAAGTAAGTTTTTCGGTTACCATGGTTTTATTATGATATACGTGATACAGAATGAAAGACCGACCTATTCGTGCATATTTATTTATGCTAGGCTGTAGGCAGCCTTAAAAATGATGATTAAAATCCAAAATACCTACAATTAGATTGTTATTTATTTCAAATCACATTTTGTATGCATGTAGCTATAAACATCACACTTCAGATAAGATAAGAACAAGATAGTTGACCAGCATGAGCAATAACCACACTGGTCAACCAGTATAATCAGATTTGACCAGTATGACCAGTATGATTCATGAAGGTTCAACACCTTTAACATTATTTGAATCTTTTGTTACAGGCATTGTCAATTGTTTACTTACTTCAGATCATTTGAAATTAAATGTATAGATTTTTTGTCTAATGATCATTCTAAAATTGGAAAAAACTGACAATGTTTAATGACCCGTTATGTCATGGGACTGATTGCTGAGTGACTTTAAATGAACTGCAGTGAACTGAAAATGAAATGAAATGCATATTTACCATATATTAGTACTAAAAAGATGTTTCCAAAACATCATATAGTCTAGAGAGCATGTATCTGACCACAATGGTCAAGCCTTTAATGGTAGCCCATGGACTAATGGGAGTGATGTATAGCTCCATTATTTTGTTCCTTTAATTAGTAAAAATATATCTTCATATATTTTTGCTGTTCATGTGCAAGTGCAGTAGATCAAATCCTGCTTGTGCAAGAGAAACATGGTGAGGTCCAAATGCACCAGCTAACTGACAAATTTATTATATGGAGGTTTGTTATTTTGTAGAGGTCCATTTAGTTTAAAGTATATTGATTGAAAAAAAAAAAGTTTAATCTTTGGTGGCTATAACTTTCACCTGGTGCTGAATTTCACTCTTTGGACATTTATTCGTCCGGTTTGAAAGACTTATTTTTTTCTTTGTGTTTTTCCCTTTATCTCAACACAGATTTATATAGACATGTTTTACACTGTGGTGATCCTATACTTTAATGGCAATGCATTTTATACTTTAGCTAATTCTGTACAATGAAATTTAGGAGTATAGGTCTTACTTTGAGGACACTAGGCTAATTTGAAATTTGTCTGTATGTCATTTTCAGTAGGAATAACCTGCTTCTCAGGGAACATCAGCAGAGATGAGATGGCCAGTAGCAGAGGGGAGATTGATGAGACCTTCCCAGCACTACCTTGGGAGGGACCAGAGAGATCAGGCAAGAAAAAAAAAAAGATTATTTGGTCCAAAACAAACCATTCACCAACATGTTTACTGTTGCAGGTTTTTAATGAAAAAATATCAGATCAGTATTGATATTGGTTGACATTAAAACACAGGATGTTGACATTGGATTGGTACAGAAAAACTGGTATCATGCCATCGCTATCATTTACAGCTGTGTGATAACAGGCTGAAATCGTGAAGAGCTGATAATGTCCTCGGGCATCAGATTCAATGATGATGACACCTACTATTACAACGTCCTTCTAATGACCTACAAAGCACAACGGTCTTGCTCTACAGTACCTTAGCAAATTCATGAGAACAGGAGAGAATATACAGCAGTGCCATGAGTTCTATATGGCATCAAGTAAAATTGACTTTTTTGGGTATTAAAAGCAAAAAACAAAAAACAAACTCTATTCCTGATGCTACTCCATTATGTATGTATGTATGTGTGTGTGTGTGTGTGTGTGTGTGTGTGTGTGTGTGTGCGGGTGCGCGTGCGTGTGCGCGTTTGTGCGTGTTTGTGTATAATACAACATTTAAGCTACCTTGGTCTTTCCTTGTGTTTCCCTTCCTTCTACTTTCACTTCTGTTTGCTGGTTTTCTCATCACTCTTTTACAGCTTTGTTGCCTAGCCAAAGCTGTTATAGTGGTCTGATGAGCTAAGTCACAATTATAGACAAACACAGTCTAACAATAATTAAAAACACACAAATTCATAGTTGTACTCATCATGTCTGTTAGTAAGCATATTGAGTAAACATCCACATTGTTGGCCAAAAAAGGTCAGTGAACACTTAGAACACTTAAAAATGTACAACCAGGGGCCTGTATCAGAAAGCAGGTTTAGTGAAAACTCAGTTAGTTGGCTTAGAGTTGAAACAAACTTGAGATTTTCTGTTTCACAAAGAGGGTTTGGCTGACTGGGCTCACTGCACAACACCGGGTATTTGCTATTTATTTGATGGGCTATTCATTTTTATCTGATGGATGAGCAGCCAAGACAAAATGATGCTGTACCTGTAATCCTTAATCAAAACCTGCACAAAGGAAAATGTTTTTAAGATCCAGATTTAAATAATTGCACATAATATGGAGCGGTCACCATTTATAGGATTTAAAAGTAAAAGATGTCCAAAACAGATGTCTGTCTTAGAAAAGCAATGTTAATCACCTCAAAAACGATGGACGTGCTAATAGCAGTTTTCCTGCACGCACTGCCTTTAGCAAAATGCATGCCAGCAGTTTGGACTTACTCATCCATGCAGTCTGTACTTCACATGTGGACCTGCTATCCAAATGCATCATTTTTTCTTTCTTTTTCAATTTTCATTTGATAAAGCTGTGATTGCATATGAGGTCATTTAAAACTAAACGTTTGTAATTTGCAGGACAACCTCGGCCAATGGAATGTTTGCTGTCTAACACTGAAGCTTGAATATCTGACAACAGTTTACCAGGCTTGAATATCTCTACAGTTAACCGGACATTGAGAGTGCTTCCAAACGCACATGGCCTTGACAGACACACATGCCTGCTCCCTGCTTTCATAGACCCAGTCAGTGCAAACACAAGGAAATAAAGGTAGAGGCATATCGGAATAGCAGCAAATGAATAAGAACAACAGGTGTCTTTGTAACACATTTCAAGTAGAAACTAGTACTATGTAAATTATCATGTCAGGTTTGTGTTGGTCAAGAGCATGTGCCATAATCGGTTTGTCCGTCTGCTTATGCTGTGGTATCTAGAATGTCTCACAGTCATTAGAAAAATAAGTACCAGAATCCTTTATTGTTTTATTTGAAAGTACGTGATCTGAAATAAATCATCTAATTGTAGGTATTTAGCTCGAAACTAGAGTTGTATTATATAGAATGTCATTAGGTTGAATGGGAATGTAAAATAGTAGCTAGTGGGACCTCTGTGTTCCGTCCCACTCAATGATGTACACCAGGTTGTGAATAAAAGGGGTTTCCTTTTATTTTCCACACTATAACAAGTTCAGCAACCACATTTAATTTCACTGAGGGGTCAGCTAGCAAGCCCACAGGAGGTATGTCTCGCTCTGCCATGCACCTCCCAGTAAATGTTACAACTTCTTCCATAATAACAATATAATAAAAATATATAAATTAAAGGAAGCTGTTGTCATATAGTGTAGTCGTTTGAGTATAAATAATGATCTCATAATAATCTTATCTACATATTCTTATACATTTACAGAGTAACATTCACTCATATACTCAAATTTCATATCATACATAGAAAACGTCCATCTCATCCATTGTAGTTTTTTTTCCTGATCAATAATACAAAAAAAAATTAAAAAATGAACAGCACCCAGCGATGAACCTCAATTATTTCAAGCTAACTATAAAACAGCTTAAGTCAGCATTTGCTTGCAGGTAGAACACAAAATATTCAGATTAATGCATCTGAGTTAAAAATTAAACACAATGAAATCAAATTAAATTGACTCACCTACAACAAGCTCAGCAATCACATTTAATTTTACTAAGTGGTCAGCTAGCCAGCCTATACAAAACAGGGTATTGTTAGAAATTCTGCACATGTAATTCACTTAGCTTCACATCTCACACTGCTTATAATTATAAGATAACGTATCCACATTGGTAATAATGTGATGAAATCTGCCAACAATAGTGAGACTGAGCATATTAAATAATAAGACAAACTGATCACTTAGTCCACATATTTCTAAATGAGAAGAAAAGTTCTTACAAACAATATAAAGCACACAATTATATATGGGAAAACAGTTACATTTGTCATTAAGAGAAGCACTACTTTATAGATAGAAAGCATTACGTATTACACAAACGTCATAACTGTCCTAATATTAATAGTTCAACAGTCTTCCTCTGTCTATTATGCACACTGTAAACATGTTAAATATCTGCCTTGCTGTTACAATGAAATGACTTCCGGCACCCTGAAAATTGTTTTACACACACGCAGCTGTAACGAGGTGGCCTGAGTACCGAGGGCAGGGAGCAGGATGCACAGACTCAATCGACATGGACGAACATTTATTACATACAACATAACGGCACTCACATATAACATGAACATGAATACGTTTAACAATAACGAGACTAATCTTGACATCCACAGGCTACACCAACAATGATCAGCAATACTGTACGCACTAACAAGGGTTTAAGTACACAAACAAGATGAGCTACAGGTGTGTGCAGGCATGGCCATAAACATATACTCCCAAGTCACGTGGCAGGCCAAACCGTGTGACTCGCAGGAGGCAAACGTTCTGTGACAGCAGCCACACTCATACACACACAAGCATAGTGCAACTCTGTGTTTACGCATCAATGATTGAATGTGCAAGTGCATGTATATGCAAGTTTAAATTATTATGCACAAATGTAAATAGTAGGCTATTTATGTGAAAATGTTTCATATGTATGTGCAAGTACAGTTTCCCTGATTTCTCTTTAAACGGGCCCTCATAGTTCAGCAGTAATGAGGCTAGTTAGATTTTGCTCAGAATTAAGTACACTTTGGAATGTTATATGTATCACAGTCTCCGGTGGTGAGCCATACATGGTTAATCAATCCAGGTTGAGGAATCTGTTAGAGTCGCTGCATTAATGACATATCTGTTTGCATTGTCAGTTGTTGCTATGGCAGCAATTAAATTAGGAAATTCAAAGAAAAACAACTCATCTCCACTCTTGGAACTTTAGAACCCCCTCTGTCCCGTGTCATAATGTCACACATGAGTGGAATCCCATGAACACCTTTACAGATCAGTCTGTGGAAAGACACTGAAGAGGACAGATCGAACAATGAGGCGTTTCTGGAGCTGGTGTGCTGGAGGTATCGAGAATGAATATATTGATACAAAGGAGGTGGAATCCAGGAGAGACTTAATAAAGAAAAGCAAAAGAGGAAAGCAGAAGTGGAATCTAAAAAAATTGAAGATAGAGTGGAAAAAACGTCCTACAGTTGGTATGGATATTTGATTATTTTTTCTGCTTTTTGGCCTTGCCTTTCTAAAAGGATTAATTTAAATCTCATGTATAAAAAAACAGTAAACTAAATAATCTTTACAATAAGGGACAAAAACTGACTTATTGAAAATGCTTTTATCCTTTGATCAGCAGTGACTAAAACTCTCATTTAAAATATGCAACACCACTTGAAGTATTAGTGCATTATTAGTCTATTACAAGGTTTTAGGCTCTTGTCAGGCTGTATGTAGTACATACAATATGTGTTCTATATATATCCAGAAGTAATGATACTTGCTCCGGCAGATTTGAAGATGGCCCATGAACGAACTGAAAGGACTGTGGCAGCATGTCTAAGTGAAGTGACTGATGGATATGACTTGTACAGATCAGCCAGGACCAAGCAGAGGCACTCTGTGGCACCTGCTTCACCAGCCCTGAAAAGGGTCAACAAAGACACCAAACCAGGTGTGGATACAAAGCAGTCAGTCATCTTCCCTCTAGGGCCAAGAGAACATGAGTGGCTTGTGAAGTGTGCTGCAGGACAGCAGGATCAAATCTGCCAGCTTCTGCTCCAGGACATCAAGCTGGCAGAGAAGAGAAACTTCATTTCTGGCTTCACAGTACTTCACTGGGCTGCTAAACAAGGAAACAGTGAAATAGTGCGCAAGATCCTTCTTCTTTCACAGCAAGGTGGGCCAGGGGTTGACGTTAACATCAAGAGCTACGACGGCTACACCCCACTACACATGGCTGCTATTCACAGCCACGAATCAGTCCTGAGTGTTCTGGTGCGTGATTATGGTGCCAACTGCAACATACGTGACAACAGTGGCAAAAAGCCCTATCAGTACTTACACAAGGACGCCTCACCCAAGGTGAGAGAGATGCTTGGCGACCCTCACGCTGCGGATTACAAGCCCCCAGGCTATGAGCAGCACTTTTCAGATCCGCCCAAAGGGCTCAGCACTTGGAGTAAACTATTTCAGTCCAAGCACAGAAAAATACTTAGATGCGGATCAAGATTCCACTCAGCCTTGAAGCAGCTTCACCAGCCTTGACCAAGATGTGGACAGGATAGACTACATTAATTTCCCGAATGTTTCCCTACAATGAACTTCCCAAATTAAATAGCATATCCTCAAATAAACATTTTCTCTAACTTGTCTTTCACTCCTGATTTCTGTGATCAAAACCTTAAGCTTTGAAATAAATCATTTGCACATAGATGTTTGAAATATTGCATAGTCATATCTGCCTTGAACCATTGTCTGTTTTCCTTGAATATTCTCTAATGTTTTGTCTTTGAGTAATGAAATGTTTTTGAGGTCTTTCATCAGCTGTGTAAGCAAAGTGCTTCTGAGTTAGTAGTAGGAGAAGCCAGTTTATATATGAAAAATTAGTAGTGTGCTTTATATTGTTTGTAAGAACTCTTTCTTTGTATTTATAAATGTGTAGACTAAGTGCTCAGGTGAAATTAGTATGACAAAAATGTTCCAACCTATTATGGCTTAAAAGACAATTGTCACCTATCCCCAAATATCAGTATTTAACTTTGCTCTTGTGTTCCAGTTGTTTTGTTTCCCTCTTTCTGTTCTTTTAATGTACTATACTGAATTAATTTATGTTTTGTAAGGTAACTCGAGGTAAATACCTGACACAATCAAAGCCTAAGACTGAGACAAAGAAGCTATAAATTTGCATGAACACATCTGTTGAGCCTTTCCTGCTTATTCCACCCCTGAGATCAGTAGTTAAAAACTGATTTCAGCAGAGTCATTTCAAACAGAAGTAACTACAAGTCTAGAACCCCTCACGAGAAGAATATTGTACTTAGAATAACATCTTATTTTATATGTTTGTCAGATACCCAGTTTGTTAGTCTGTCTAAACTTGATTCATTTGCTCGTCACTATTCAGTCAACTTAAGGTCATCTTCTTTTGGCATTGGTAGAATTTAGATTAGTGCTGTTTGGCCGACAGTAATCACCTGATTTGGTTTTCCAACAAACTGGTATGTATGGCAGGAATGGCAGTATCCAACATCACTCCTAATCGATGGCCAAAAGAAATGTTGTAGAATGTGGTGAGTGTTTTTTTTATGTGCGCTTAATTGAAAACGTGGCAAAAGAAGAGCCTTTCTAAAGAATATACATAAAGCCCAAGAGAGAAAAAAAAATTATTTACATCAAAGTTGGAGGTGGATTCACGCTCCACACCCACTACGGTTGCCAGGAAGACCCATCGCGCTGTAAATACATAAAGCACATTCATCAAAATGACAACACTTGTGATACATTTCACAAACGTGCCGCAAATACACAAAGCAAATTCATCAAAATGACAACACAACCCAGTGCAAATTCAGGAAAACTTACGCAACTTCAGAAGTGCTGCAAATCCAGTCACAACACAATGGAAGTTTGCCACAACAACAGAATGGCTGTTTGCAGAGGACACGGGGAGGAGATGGACTTCTGAGATCAGCGCCAAGTCTTTTGGAAGTGAAAAGTAAGTTTTTCGGTTACCATGGTTTTATTATGATATACGTGATACAGAATGAAAGACCGACCTATTCGTGCATATTTATTTATGCTAGGCTGTAGGCAGCCTTAAAAATGATGATTAAAATCCAAAATACCTACAATTAGATTGTTATTTATTTCAAATCACATTTTGTATGCATGTAGCTATAAACATCACACTTCAGATAAGATAAGAACAAGATAGTTGACCAGCATGAGCAATAACCACACTGGTCAACCAGTATAATCAGATTTGACCAGTATGACCAGTATGATTCATGAAGGTTCAACACCTTTAACATTATTTGAATCTTTTGTTACAGGCATTGTCAATTGTTTACTTACTTCAGATCATTTGAAATTAAATGTATAGATTTTTTGTCTAATGATCATTCTTAAATTGGAAAAAACTGACAATGTTTAATGACCCGTTATGTCATGGGACTGATTGCTGAGTGACTTTAAATGAACTGCAGTGAACTGAAAATGAAATGAAATGCATATTTACCATATATTAGTACTAAAAAGATGTTTCCAAAACATCATATAGTCTAGAGAGCATGTATCTGACCACAATGGTCAAGCCTTTAATGGTAGCCCATGGACTAATGGGAGTGATGTATAGCTCCATTATTTTGTTCCTTTAATTAGTAAAAATATATCTTCATATATTTTTGCTGTTCATGTGCAAGTGCAGTAGATCAAATCCTGCTTGTGCAAGAGAAACATGGTGAGGTCCAAATGCACCAGCTAACTGACAAATTTATTATATGGAGGTTTGTTATTTTGTAGAGGTCCATTTAGTTTAAAGTATATTGATTGAAAAAAAAAAAGTTTAATCTTTGGTGGCTATAACTTTCACCTGGTGCTGAATTTCACTCTTTGGACATTTATTCGTCCGGTTTGAAAGACTTATTTTTTTCTTTGTGTTTTTCCCTTTATCTCAACACAGATTTATATAGACATGTTTTACACTGTGGTGATCCTATACTTTAATGGCAATGCATTTTATACTTTAGCTAATTCTGTACAATGAAATTTAGGAGTATAGGTCTTACTTTGAGGACACTAGGCTAATTTGAAATTTGTCTGTATGTCATTTTCAGTAGGAATAACCTGCTTCTCAGGGAACATCAGCAGAGATGAGATGGCCAGTAGCAGAGGGGAGATTGATGAGACCTTCCCAGCACTACCTTGGGAGGGACCAGAGAGATCAGGCAAGAAAAAAAAAAAGATTATTTGGTCCAAAACAAACCATTCACCAACATGTTTACTGTTGCAGGTTTTTAATGAAAAAATATCAGATCAGTATTGATATTGGTTGACATTAAAACACAGGATGTTGACATTGGATTGGTACAGAAAAACTGGTATCATGCCATCGCTATCATTTACAGCTGTGTGATAACAGGCTGAAATCGTGAAGAGCTGATAATGTCCTCGGGCATCAGATTCAATGATGATGACACCTACTATTACAACGTCCTTCTAATGACCTACAAAGCACAACGGTCTTGCTCTACAGTACCTTAGCAAATTCATGAGAACAGGAGAGAATATACAGCAGTGCCATGAGTTCTATATGGCATCAAGTAAAATTGACTTTTTTGGGTATTAAAAGCAAAAAACAAAAAACAAACTCTATTCCTGATGCTACTCCATTATGTATGTATGTGTGTGTGTGTGTGTGTGTGTGTGTGTGTGTGTGTGTGTGCGGGTGCGCGTGCGTGTGCGCGTTTGTGCGTGTTTGTGTATAATACAACATTTAAGCTACCTTGGTCTTTCCTTGTGTTTCCCTTCCTTCTACTTTCACTTCTGTTTGCTGGTTTTCTCATCACTCTTTTACAGCTTTGTTGCCTAGCCAAAGCTGTTATAGTGGTCTGATGAGCTAAGTCACAATTATAGACAAACACAGTCTAACAATAATTAAAAACACACAAATTCATAGTTGTACTCATCATGTCTGTTAGTAAGCATATTGAGTAAACATCCACATTGTTGGCCAAAAAAGGTCAGTGAACACTTAGAACACTTAAAAATGTACAACCAGGGGCCTGTATCAGAAAGCAGGTTTAGTGAAAACTCAGTTAGTTGGCTTAGAGTTGAAACAAACTTGAGATTTTCTGTTTCACAAAGAGGGTTTGGCTGACTGGGCTCACTGCACAACACCGGGTATTTGCTATTTATTTGATGGGCTATTCATTTTTATCTGATGGATGAGCAGCCAAGACAAAATGATGCTGTACCTGTAATCCTTAATCAAAACCTGCACAAAGGAAAATGTTTTTAAGATCCAGATTTAAATAATTGCACATAATATGGAGCGGTCACCATTTATAGGATTTAAAAGTAAAAGATGTCCAAAACAGATGTCTGTCTTAGAAAAGCAATGTTAATCACCTCAAAAACGATGGACGTGCTAATAGCAGTTTTCCTGCACGCACTGCCTTTAGCAAAATGCATGCCAGCAGTTTGGACTTACTCATCCATGCAGTCTGTACTTCACATGTGGACCTGCTATCCAAATGCATCATTTTTTCTTTCTTTTTCAATTTTCATTTGATAAAGCTGTGATTGCATATGAGGTCATTTAAAACTAAACGTTTGTAATTTGCAGGACAACCTCGGCCAATGGAATGTTTGCTGTCTAACACTGAAGCTTGAATATCTGACAACAGTTTACCAGGCTTGAATATCTCTACAGTTAACCGGACATTGAGAGTGCTTCCAAACGCACATGGCCTTGACAGACACACATGCCTGCTCCCTGCTTTCATAGACCCAGTCAGTGCAAACACAAGGAAATAAAGGTAGAGGCATATCGGAATAGCAGCAAATGAATAAGAACAACAGGTGTCTTTGTAACACATTTCAAGTAGAAACTAGTACTATGTAAATTATCATGTCAGGTTTGTGTTGGTCAAGAGCATGTGCCATAATCGGTTTGTCCGTCTGCTTATGCTGTGGTATCTAGAATGTCTCACAGTCATTAGAAAAATAAGTACCAGAATCCTTTATTGTTTTATTTGAAAGTACGTGATCTGAAATAAATCATCTAATTGTAGGTATTTAGCTCGAAACTAGAGTTGTATTATATAGAATGTCATTAGGTTGAATGGGAATGTAAAATAGTAGCTAGTGGGACCTCTGTGTTCCGTCCCACTCAATGATGTACACCAGGTTGTGAATAAAAGGGGTTTCCTTTTATTTTCCACACTATAACAAGTTCAGCAACCACATTTAATTTCACTGAGGGGTCAGCTAGCAAGCCCACAGGAGGTATGTCTCGCTCTGCCATGCACCTCCCAGTAAATGTTACAACTTCTTCCATAATAACAATATAATAAAAATATATAAATTAAAGGAAGCTGTTGTCATATAGTGTAGTCGTTTGAGTATAAATAATGATCTCATAATAATCTTATCTACATATTCTTATACATTTACAGAGTAACATTCACTCATATACTCAAATTTCATATCATACATAGAAAACGTCCATCTCATCCATTGTAGTTTTTTTTCCTGATCAATAATACAAAAAAAAATTAAAAAATGAACAGCACCCAGCGATGAACCTCAATTATTTCAAGCTAACTATAAAACAGCTTAAGTCAGCATTTGCTTGCAGGTAGAACACAAAATATTCAGATTAATGCATCTGAGTTAAAAATTAAACACAATGAAATCAAATTAAATTGACTCACCTACAACAAGCTCAGCAATCACATTTAATTTTACTAAGTGGTCAGCTAGCCAGCCTATACAAAACAGGGTATTGTTAGAAATTCTGCACATGTAATTCACTTAGCTTCACATCTCACACTGCTTATAATTATAAGATAACGTATCCACATTGGTAATAATGTGATGAAATCTGCCAACAATAGTGAGACTGAGCATATTAAATAATAAGACAAACTGATCACTTAGTCCACATATTTCTAAATGAGAAGAAAAGTTCTTACAAACAATATAAAGCACACAATTATATATGGGAAAACAGTTACATTTGTCATTAAGAGAAGCACTACTTTATAGATAGAAAGCATTACGTATTACACAAATGTCATAACTGTCCTAATATTAATAGTTCAACAGTCTTCCTCTGTCTATTATGCACACTGTAAACATGTTAAATATCTGCCTTGCTGTTACAATGAAATGACTTCCGGCACCCTGAAAATTGTTTTACACACACGCAGCTGTAACGAGGTGGCCTGAGTACCGAGGGCAGGGAGCAGGATGCACAGACTCAATCGACATGGACGAACATTTATTACATACAACATAACGGCACTCACATATAACATGAACATGAATACATTTAACAATAACGAGACTAATCTTGACATCCACAGGCTACACCAACAATGATCAGCAATACTGTACGCACTAACAAGGGTTTAAGTACACAAACAAGATGAGCTACAGGTGTGTGCAGGCATGGCCATAAACATATACTCCCAAGTCACGTGGCAGGCCAAACCGTGTGACTCGCAGGAGGCAAACGTTCTGTGACAGCAGCCACACTCATACACACACAAGCATAGTGCAACTCTGTGTTTACGCATCAATGATTGAATGTGCAAGTGCATGTATATGCAAGTTTAAATTATTATGCACAAATGTAAATAGTAGGCTATTTATGTGAAAATGTTTCATATGTATGTGCAAGTACAGTTTCCCTGATTTCTCTTTAAACGGGCCCTCATAGTTCAGCAGTAATGAGGCTAGTTAGATTTTGCTCAGAATTAAGTACACTTTGGAATGTTATATGTATCACAGTCTCCGGTGGTGAGCCATACATGGTTAATCAATCCAGGTTGAGGAATCTGTTAGAGTCGCTGCATTAATGACATATCTGTTTGCATTGTCAGTTGTTGCTATGGCAGCAATTAAATTAGGAAATTCAAAGAAAAACAACTCATCTCCACTCTTGGAACTTTAGAACCCCCTCTGTCCCGTGTCATAATGTCACACATGAGTGGAATCCCATGAACACCTTTACAGATCAGTCTGTGGAAAGACACTGAAGAGGACAGATCGAACAATGAGGCGTTTCTGGAGCTGGTGTGCTGGAGGTATCGAGAATGAATATATTGATACAAAGGAGGTGGAATCCAGGAGAGACTTAATAAAGAAAAGCAAAAGAGGAAAGCAGAAGTGGAATCTAAAAAAATTGAAGATAGAGTGGAAAAAACGTCCTACAGTTGGTATGGATATTTGATTATTTTTTCTGCTTTTTGGCCTTGCCTTTCTAAAAGGATTAATTTAAATCTCATGTATAAAAAAACAGTAAACTAAATAATCTTTACAATAAGGGACAAAAACTGACTTATTGAAAATGCTTTTATCCTTTGATCAGCAGTGACTAAAACTCTCATTTAAAATATGCAACACCACTTGAAGTATTAGTGCATTATTAGTCTATTACAAGGTTTTAGGCTCTTGTCAGGCTGTATGTAGTACATACAATATGTGTTCTATATATATCCAGAAGTAATGATACTTGCTCCGGCAGATTTGAAGATGGCCCATGAACGAACTGAAAGGACTGTGGCAGCATGTCTAAGTGAAGTGACTGATGGATATGACTTGTACAGATCAGCCAGGACCAAGCAGAGGCACTCTGTGGCACCTGCTTCACCAGCCCTGAAAAGGGTCAACAAAGACACCAAACCAGGTGTGGATACAAAGCAGTCAGTCATCTTCCCTCTAGGGCCAAGAGAACATGAGTGGCTTGTGAAGTGTGCTGCAGGACAGCAGGATCAAATCTGCCAGCTTCTGCTCCAGGACATCAAGCTGGCAGAGAAGAGAAACTTCATTTCTGGCTTCACAGTACTTCACTGGGCTGCTAAACAAGGAAACAGTGAAATAGTGCGCAAGATCCTTCTTCTTTCACAGCAAGGTGGGCCAGGGGTTGACGTTAACATCAAGAGCTACGACGGCTACACCCCACTACACATGGCTGCTATTCACAGCCACGAATCAGTCCTGAGTGTTCTGGTGCGTGATTATGGTGCCAACTGCAACATACGTGACAACAGTGGCAAAAAGCCCTATCAGTACTTACACAAGGACGCCTCACCCAAGGTGAGAGAGATGCTTGGCGACCCTCACGCTGCGGATTACAAGCCCCCAGGCTATGAGCAGCACTTTTCAGATCCGCCCAAAGGGCTCAGCACTTGGAGTAAACTATTTCAGTCCAAGCACAGAAAAATACTTAGATGCGGATCAAGATTCCACTCAGCCTTGAAGCAGCTTCACCAGCCTTGACCAAGATGTGGACAGGATAGACTACATTAATTTCCCGAATGTTTCCCTACAATGAACTTCCCAAATTAAATAGCATATCCTCAAATAAACATTTTCTCTAACTTGTCTTTCACTCCTGATTTCTGTGATCAAAACCTTAAGCTTTGAAATAAATCATTTGCACATAGATGTTTGAAATATTGCATAGTCATATCTGCCTTGAACCATTGTCTGTTTTCCTTGAATATTCTCTAATGTTTTGTCTTTGAGTAATGAAATGTTTTTGAGGTCTTTCATCAGCTGTGTAAGCAAAGTGCTTCTGAGTTAGTAGTAGGAGAAGCCAGTTTATATATGAAAAATTAGTAGTGTGCTTTATATTGTTTGTAAGAACTCTTTCTTTGTATTTATAAATGTGTAGACTAAGTGCTCAGGTGAAATTAGTATGACAAAAATGTTCCAACCTATTATGGCTTAAAAGACAATTGTCACCTATCCCCAAATATCAGTATTTAACTTTGCTCTTGTGTTCCAGTTGTTTTGTTTCCCTCTTTCTGTTCTTTTAATGTACTATACTGAATTAATTTATGTTTTGTAAGGTAACTCGAGGTAAATGCCTGACACAATCAAAGCCTAAGACTGAGACAAAGAAGCTATAAATTTGCATGAACACATCTGTTGAGCCTTTCCTGCTTATTCCACCCCTGAGATCAGTAGTTAAAAACTGATTTCAGCAGAGTCATTTCAAACAGAAGTAATTACAAGTCTAGAACCCCTCACGAGAAGAATATTGTACTTAGAATAACATCTTATTTTATATGTTTGTCAGATACCCAGTTTGTTAGTCTGTCTAAACTTGATTCATTTGCTCGTCACTATTCAGTCAACTTAAGGTCATCTTCTTTTGGCATTGGTAGAATTTAGATTAGTGCTGTTTGGCCGACAGTAATCACCTGATTTGGTTTTCCAACAAACTGGTATGTATGGCAGGAATGGCAGTATCCAACATCACTCCTAATCGATGGCCAAAAGAAATGTTGTAGAATGTGGTGAGTGTTTTTTTTATGTGCGCTTAATTGAAAACGTGGCAAAAGAAGAGCCTTTCTAAAGAATATACATAAAGCCCAAGAGAGAAAAAAAAATTATTTACATCAAAGTTGGAGGTGGATTCACGCTCCACACCCACTACGGTTGCCAGGAAGACCCATCACGCTGTAAATACATAAAGCACATTCATCAAAATGACAACACTTGTGATACATTTCACAAACGTGCCGCAAATACACAAAGCAAATTCATCAAAATGACAACACAACCCAGTGCAAATTCAGGAAAACTTACGCAACTTCAGAAGTGCTGCAAATCCAGTCACAACACAATGGAAGTTTGCCACAACAACAGAATGGCTGTTTGCAGAGGACACGGGGAGGAGATGGACTTCTGAGATCAGCGCCAAGTCTTTTGGAAGTGAAAAGTAAGTTTTTCGGTTACCATGGTTTTATTATGATATACGTGATACAGAATGAAAGACCGACCTATTCGTGCATATTTATTTATGCTAGGCTGTAGGCAGCCTTAAAAATGATGATTAAAATCCAAAATACCTACAATTAGATTGTTATTTATTTCAAATCACATTTTGTATGCATGTAGCTATAAACATCACACTTCAGATAAGATAAGAACAAGATAGTTGACCAGCATGAGCAATAACCACACTGGTCAACCAGTATAATCAGATGTGACCAGTATGACCAGTATGATTCATGAAGGTTCAACACCTTTAACATTATTTGAATCTTTTGTTACAGGCATTGTCAATTGTTTACTTACTTCAGATCATTTGAAATTAAATGTATAGATTTTTTGTCTAATGATCATTCTTAAATTGGAAAAAACTGACAATGTTTAATGACCCGCTATGTCATGGGACTGATTGCTGAGTGACTTTAAATGAACTGCAGTGAACTGAAAATGAAATGAAATGCATATTTACCATATATTAGTACTAAAAAGATGTTTCCAAAACATCATATAGTCTAGAGAGCATGTATCTGACCACAATGGTCAAGCCTTTAATGGTAGCCCATGGACTAATGGGAGTGATGTATAGCTCCATTATTTTGTTCCTCTAATTAGTAAAAATATATCTTCATATATTTTTGCTGTTCATGTGCAAGTGCAGTAGATCAAATCCTGCTTGTGCAAGAGAAACATGGTGAGGTCCAAATGCACCAGCTAACTGACAAATTTATTATATGGAGGTTTGTTATTTTGTAGAGGTCCATTTAGTTTAAAGTATATTGATTGAAAAAAAAAAGTTTAATCTTTGGTGGCTATAACTTTCACCTGGTGCTGAATTTCACTCTTTGGACATTTATTCGTCCGGTTTGAAAGACTTATTTTTTTCTTTGTGTTTTTCCCTTTATCTCAACACAGATTTATATAGACATGTTTTACACTGTCGTGATCCTATACTTTAATGGCAATGCATTTTATACTTTAGCTAATTCTGTACAATGAAATTTAGGAGTATAGGTCTTACTTTGAGGACACTAGGCTAATTTGAAATTTGTCTGTATGTCATTTTCAGTAGGAATAACCTGCTTCTCAGGGAACATCAGCAGAGATGAGATGGCCAGTAGCAGAGGGGAGATTGATGAGACCTTCCCAGCACTACCTTGGGAGGGACCAGAGAGATCAGGCAAGAAAACAAAAAAGATTATTTGGTCCAAAACAAACCATTCACCAACATGTTTACTGTTGCGGGTTTTTAATGAAAAAATATCAGATCAGTATTGATATTGGTTGACATTAAAACACAGGATGTTGACATTGGATTGGTACAGAAAAACTGGTATCATGCCATCGCTATCATTTACAGCTGTGTGATAACAGGCTGAAATCGTGAAGAGCTGATAATGTCCTCGGGCATCAGATTCAATGATGATGACACCTACTATTACAACGTCCTTCTAATGACCTACAAAGCACAACGGTCTTGCTCTACAGTACCTTAGCAAATTCATGAGAACAGGAGAGAATATACAGCAGTGCCATGAGTTCTATATGGCATCAAGTAAAATTGACTTTTTTGGGTATTAAAAGCAAAAAACAAAAAACAAACTCTATTCCTGATGCTACTCCATTATGTATGTATGTGTGTGTGTGTGTGTGTGTGTGTGTGTGTGCGGGTGCGCGTGCGTGTGTGCGTTTGTGCGTGTTTGTGTATAATACAACATTTAAGCTACCTTGGTCTTTCCTTGTGTTTCCCTTCCTTCTACTTTCACTTCTGTTTGCTGGTTTTCTCATCACTCTTTTACAGCTTTGTTGCCTAGCCAAAGCTGTTATAGTGGTCTGATGAGCTAAGTCACAATTATAGACAAACACAGTCTAACAATAATTAAAAACACACAAATTCACAGTTGTACTCATCATGTCTGTTAGTAAGCATATTGAGTAAACATCCACATTGTTGGCCAAAAAAGGTCAGTGAACACTTAGAACACTTAAAAATGTACAACCAGGGGCCTGTATCAGAAAGCAGGTTTAGTGAAAACTCAGGTAGTTGGCTTAGAGTTGAAACAAACTTGAGATTTTCTGTTTCACAAAGAGGGTTTGGCTGACTGGGCTCACTGCACAACACCGGGTATTTGCTATTTATTTGATGGGCTATTCATTTTTATCTGATGGATGAGCAGCCAAGACAAAATGATGCTGTACCTGTAATCCTTAATCAAAACCTGCACAAAGGAAAATGTTTTTAAGATCCAGATTTAAATAATTGCACATAATATGGAGCGGTCACCATTTATAGGATTTAAAAGTAAAAGATGTCCAAAACAGATGTCTGTCTTAGAAAAGCAATGTTAATCACCTCAAAAACGATGGACGTGCTAATAGCAGTTTTCCTGCACGCACTGCCTTTAGCAAAATGCATGCCAGCAGTTTGGACTTACTCATCCATGCAGTCTGTACTTCACATGTGGACCTGCTATCCAAATGCATCATTTTTTCTTTCTTTTTCAATTTTCATTTGATAAAGCTGTGATTGCATATGAGGTCATTTAAAACTAAACGTTTGTAATTTGCAGGACAACCTCGGCCAATGGAATGTTTGCTGTCTAACACTGAAGCTTGAATATCTGACAACAGTTTACCAGGCTTGAATATCTCTACAGTTAACCGGACATTGAGAGTGCGTCCAAACGCACATGGCCTTGACAGACACACATGCCTGCTCCCTGCTTTCATAGACCCAGTCAGTGCAAACACAAGGAAATAAAGGTAGAGGCATATCGGAATAGCAGCAAATGAATAAGAACAACAGGTGTCTTTGTAACACATTTCAAGTAGAAACTAGTACTATGTAAATTATCATGTCAGGTTTGTGTTGGTCAAGAGCATGTGCCATAATCGGTTTGTCCGTCTGCTTATGCTGTGGTATCTAGAATGTCTCACAGTCATTAGAAAAATAAGTACCAGAATCCTTTATTGTTTTATTTGAAAGTATGTGATCTGAAATAAATCATCTAATTGTAGGTATTTAGCTCGAAACTAGAGTTGTATTATATAGAATGTCATTAGGTTGAATGGGAATGTAAAATAGTAGCTAGTGGGACCTCTGTGTTCCGTCCCACTCAATGATGTACACCAGGTTGTGAATAAAAGGGGTTTCCTTTTATTTTCCACACTATAACAAGTTCAGCAACCACATTTAATTTCACTGAGGGGTCAGCTAGCAAGCCCACAGGAGGTATGTCTCGCTCTGCCATGCACCTCCCAGTAAATGTTACAACTTCTTCCATAATAACAATATAATAAAATATATAAATTAAAGGAAGCTGTTGTCATATAGTGTAGTCGTTTGAGTATAAATAATGATCTCATAATAATCTTATCTACATATTCTTATACATTTACAGAGTAACATTCACTCATATACTCAAATTTCATATCATACATAGAAAATGTCCATCTCATCCATTGTAGTTTTTTTTCCTGATCAATAATACAAAAAAAAAATTAAAAAATGAACAGCACCCAGCGATGAACCTCAATTATTTCAAGCTAACTATAAAACAGCTTAAGTCAGCATTTGCTTGCAGGTAGAACACAAAATATTCAGATTAATGCATCTGAGTTAAAAATTAAACACAATGAAATCAAATTAAATTGACTCACCTACAACAAGCTCAGCAATCACATTTAATTTTACTAAGTGGTCAGCTAGCCAGCCTATACAAAACAGGGTATTGTTAGAAATTCTGCACATGTAATTCACTTAGCTTCACATCTCACACTGCTTATAATTATAAGATAACGTATCCACATTCGTAATAATGTGATGAAATCTGCCAACAATAGTGAGACTGAGCATATTAAATAATAAGACAAACTGATCACTTAGTCCACATATTTCTAAATGAGAAGAAAAGTTCTTACAAACAATATAAAGCACACAATTATATATGGGAAAACAGTTACATTTGTCATTAAGAGAAGCACTACTTTATAGATAGAAAGCATTACGTATTACACAAACGTCATAACTGTCCTAATATTAATAGTTCAACAGTCTTCCTCTGTCTATTATGCACACTGTAAACATGTTAAATATCTGCCTTGCTGTTACAATGAAATGACTTCCGGCACCCTGAAAATTGTTTTACACACACGCAGCTGTAACGAGGTGGCCTGAGTACCGAGGGCAGGGAGCAGGATGCACAGACTCAATCGACATGGACGAACATTTATTACATACAACATAACGGCACTCACATATAACATGAACATGAATACGTTTAACAATAACGAGACTAATCTTGACATCCACAGGCTACACCAACAATGATCAACAATACTGTACGCACTAACAAGGGTTTAAATACACAAACAAGATGAGGTACAGGTGTGTGCAGGCATGGCCATAAACATATACTCCCAAGTCACGTGGCAGGCCAAACCATGTGACTCGCAGGAGGCAAACGTTCTGTGACAGCAGCCACACTCATACACACACAAGCATAGTGCAACTCTGTGTTTACGCATCAATGATTGAATGTGCAAGTGCATGTATATGCAAGTTTAAATTATTATGCACAAATGTAAATAGTAGGCTATTTATGTGAAAATGTTTCATATGTATGTGCAAGTACAGTTTCCCTGATTTCTCTTTAAACGGGCCCTCATAGTTCAGCAGTAATGAGGCTAGTTAGATTTTGCTCAGAATTAAGTACACTTTGGAATGTTATATGTATCACAGTCTCCGGTGGTGAGCCATACATGGTTAATCAATCCAGGTTGAGGAATCTGTTAGAGTCGCTGCATTAATGACATATCTGTTTGCATTGTCAGTTGTTGCTATGGCAGCAATTAAATTAGGAAATTCAAAGAAAAACAACTCATCTCCACTCTTGGAACTTTAGAACCCCCTCTGTCCCGTGTCATAATGTCACACATGAGTGGAATCCCATGAACACCTTTACAGATCAGTCTGTGGAAAGACACTGAAGAGGACAGATCGAACAATGAGGCGTTTCTGGAGCTGGTGTGCTGGAGGTATCGAGAATGAATATATTGATACAAAGGAGGTGGAATCCAGGAGAGACTTAATAGAGAAAAGCAAAAGAGGAAAGCAGAAGTGGAATCTAAAAAAATTGAAGATAGAGTGGAAAAAACGTCCTACAGTTGGTATGGATATTTGATTATTTTTTTCTGCTTTTTGGCCTTGCCTTTCTAAAAGGATTAATTTAAATCTCATGTATAAAAAAACAGTAAACTAAATAATCTTTACAATAAGGGACAAAAACTGACTTATTGAAAATGCTTTTATCCTTTGATCAGCAGTGACTAAAACTCTCATTTAAAATATGCAACACCACTTGAAGTATTAGTGCATTATTAGTCTATTACAAGGTTTTAGGCTCTTGTCAGGCTGTATGTAGTACATACAATATGTGTTCTATATATATCCAGAAGTAATGATACTTGCTCCGGCAGATTTGAAGATGGCCCATGAACGAACTGAAAGGACTGTGGCAGCATGTCTAAGTGAAGTGACTGATGGATATGACTTGTACAGATCAGCCAGGACCAAGCAGAGGCACTCTGTGGCACCTGCTTCACCAGCCCTGAAAAGGGTCAACAAAGACACCAAACCAGGTGTGGATACAAAGCAGTCAGTCATCTTCCCTCTAGGGCCAAGAGAACATGAGTGGCTTGTGAAGTGTGCTGCAGGACAGCAGGATCAAATCTGCCAGCTTCTGCTCCAGGACATCAAGCTGGCAGAGAAGAGAAACTTCATTTCTGGCTTCACAGTACTTCACTGGGCTGCTAAACAAGGAAACAGTGAAATAGTGCGCAAGATCCTTCTTCTTTCACAGCAAGGTGGGCCAGGGGTTGACGTTAACATCAAGAGCTACGACGGCTACACCCCACTACACATGGCTGCTATTCACAGCCACGAATCAGTCCTGAGTGTTCTGGTGCGTGATTATGGTGCCAACTGCAACATACGTGACAACAGTGGCAAAAAGCCCTATCAGTACTTACACAAGGACGCCTCACCCAAGGTGAGAGAGATGCTTGGCGACCCTCACGCTGCGGATTACAAGCCCCCAGGCTATGAGCAGCACTTTTCAGATCCGCCCAAAGGGCTCAGCACTTGGAGTAAACTATTTCAGTCCAAGCACAGAAAAATACTTAGATGCGGATCAAGATTCCACTCAGCCTTGAAGCAGCTTCACCAGCCTTGACCAAGATGTGGACAGGATAGACTACATTAATTTCCCGAATGTTTCCCTACAATGAACTTCCCAAATTAAATAGCATATCCTCAAATAAACATTTTCTCTAACTTGTCTTTCACTCCTGATTTCTGTGATCAAAACCTTAAGCTTTGAAATAAATCATTTGCACATAGATGTTTGAAATATTGCATAGTCATATCTGCCTTGAACCATTGTCTGTTTTCCTTGAATATTCTCTAATGTTTTGTCTTTGAGTAATGAAATGTTTTTGAGGTCTTTCATCAGCTGTGTAAGCAAAGTGCTTCTGAGTTAGTAGTAGGAGAAGCCAGTTTATATATGAAAAATTAGTAGTGTGCTTTATATTGTTTGTAAGAACTCTTTCTTTGTATTTATAAATGTGTAGACTAAGTGCTCAGGTGAAATTAGTATGACAAAAATGTTCCAACCTATTATGGCTTAAAAGACAATTATCACCTATCCCCAAATATCAGTATTTAACTTTGCTCTTGTGTTCCAGTTGTTTTGTTTCCCTCTTTCTGTTCTTTTAATGTACTATACTGAATTAATTTATGTTTTGTAAGGTAACTCGAGGTAAATGCCTGACACAATCAAAGCCTAAGACTGAGACAAAGAAGCTATAAATTTGCATGAACACATCTGTTGAGCCTTTCCTGCTTATTCCACCCCTGAGATCAGTAGTTAAAAACTGATTTCAGCAGAGTCATTTCAAACAGAAGTAATTACAAGTCTAGAACCCCTCACGAGAAGAATATTGTACTTAGAATAACATCTTATTTTATATGTTTGTCAGATACCCAGTTTGTTAGTCTGTCTAAACTTTATTCATTTGCTCGTCACTATTCAGTCAACTTAAGGTCATCTTCTTTTGGCATTGGTAGAATTTAGATTAGTGCTGTTTGGCCGACAGTAATCACCTGATTTGGTTTTCCAACAAACTGGTATGTATGGCAGGAATGGCAGTATCCAACATCACTCCTAATCGATGGCCAAAAGAAATGTTGTAGAATGTGGTGAGTGTTTTTTTTATGTGCGCTTAATTGAAAACGTGGCAAAAGAAGAGCCTTTCTAAAGAATATACATAAAGCCCAAGAGAGAAAAAAAATTTATTTACATCAGAGTTGGAGGTGGATTCACGCTCCACACCCACTACGGTTGCCAGGAAGACCCATCGCGCTGTAAATACATAAAGCACATTCATCAAAATGACAACACTTGTGATACATTTCACAAACGTGCCGCAAATACACAAAGCAAATTCATCAAAATGACAACACAACCCAGTGCAAATTCAGGAAAACTTACGCAACTTCAGAAGTGCTGCAAATCCAGTCACAACACAATGGAAGTTTGCCACAACAACAGAATGGCTGTTTGCAGAGGACACGGGGAGGAGATGGACTTCTGAGATCAGCGCCAAGTCTTTTGGAAGTGAAAAGTAAGTTTTTCGGTTACCATGGTTTTATTATGATATACGTGATACAGAATGAAAGACCGACCTATTCGTGCATATTTATTTATGCTAGGCTGTAGGCAGCCTTAAAAATGATGATTAAAATCCAAAATACCTACAATTAGATTGTTATTTATTTCAAATCACATTTTGTATGCATGTAGCTATAAACATCACACTTCAGATAAGATAAGAACAAGATAGTTGACCAGCATGAGCAATAACCACACTGGTCAACCAGTATAATCAGATTTGACCAGTATGACCCTGCTGATTATACTGGTTGAATAGCTTGGTCAAGTTGTTTATACTGCTGGACCCACTGTCCAGTTGGAAATTGTAGCTAAACCATCAAACTTGAACCAAAACATAGCCTTTGCTGGTCTACCAGATGGTTAATCAGATGGTTTAACTGCATAAGGTACATCTATTGCCTGGATGTCCAGCTTTTCAACTATCTTGACCATCATTGACCAGATTAGTTCATCTGACAGCAGCAAATTAGCTGGATTTTTGTAGCTAGGGCTGTAGCATGCCTGTTACTGAGGTCCAGTTTACCATAGAGATATAGAGATCTATTTTAACAGTGCAAACATATATAATAGGAAAGTAATAACATAATTTCGGTATTTAAAGAAAACATTAGAATTCATGAAAGAGAATGTCCCCGCACAGACTTCCTCGACATGGACGAACATTTATTCCAACAACATAAAGGACAAATGTGGCACTCACATGAAAACAAACAATGAACATGAGCACACTAAACGCTAATGACTTTTAACATTTAACACGATAATTAAACAAACAGTCAAGACTCGATACATAGTTACAAACACGCTACACTAACAATGACCAACACACTGCACACCTTGACATGATTTTAAATACACAGACAAGACGAGGTACAGGTGTGTGCAGGCGTGGCCACAAACATCCTCCCAAGTCACGTGGCGGGCCAAACCCCTTGGCTCACAGGAGGCAAGCGTTCCGTGACACCTCAAAATAGTTTTATTGACTTTTAAAAACAAATTATTTAATTGAGAAATAATCAAGTGATTAAAGTAAATAAAAGTTATGAGTCTTAAATGAATACGTCCCAGTCTTTAATGTCTGCTCTGCTCCGCTGCCGGTCATGTACTGATACTCAAACACACGTATGGGTCTCAGTTGTGTGTGTGTCTGTCTCTGTCTCTCTCTCTCTCTCTCTCTCTCTCTCTCTCTCTCTCTCTCTCTCTCACACACACACACACACACACCTCTCCCCGACACCTCTTCACATCTTATCTGCCATATGTATTCAAACAGGGGAATAAGCAAACTTTTCAGAAAACATCACAAAGTTTCCATTTATTTATTTATTTTTTCTCTGATCTCTAACCAATGTGGTTACTCTATAAGTTTTATCACACAAGGTTTTTGTCCGTTATCACACGTTGTACTCTTACCACTTTCAGTGCATTCCACAACTGAGAGAGGTGTTGGAGGGAGGGACGTAATTTACAACTTTTATCCAAAAACCATCTCTTTCCCCACCAACTTTTTCTTAAAGCCGTATATTCAGTACTTCACTCCTTTAGGTCACAGCCGTAATTGTAAGCGATACATCTGAAAGCTTTGCCAAGTAGTTCGAACGAACATGTCCATGGATCAACCATTATCCTTTTTTTATCAGCAGGTAAGCAATTCAGTAATGCCTAACTAATTCATGCTAAACCTTATATTAGTATAAGTTACTAAAAAGGCTGATGTGTATTTAGCTACTTATTTAGCTAATGGTTGAAATACTTTATTGTGCGTTGTATGATTTAACTCAGTGGATCTTAGCGTTGTAATTAATTTCAGGTCTAGATAAAACAGACATTTTAACAAACAATCAATACGCATTATCTACAAGCTATCATAACTATTCTTCTGCGAGCTATCTAGGAAAGGATATTGTCAATGTCTTTATTCTAATGATTATTGGTCAATATGTAATATGACCATTGTGCTATAGAGTACATGAAACATTTTGATCGACGGCTATTCTTATTCTCAGGGGTAGCTAAATAGAAAAACTTTAACTTCGAAGTCGGTTAATCTATTTACTTAAATTAACCAATACATGTATTTTCATAGCTCCACTTCAATACATTTGACCTCTCCTCCACATACAAACACACAGACACACACAATAACCATGGCACAAAAGTAACCACTAGTATCCCTCCCAACTGTTATTGGTAATATACATTCATAGAAACAGTCCTCAGTGTTGATCTGTCTGCAAAGTTAATGTTGTCTTTCAACTCGAGTTTAAATGACCGTGATAGTTATAGGGAAAATGTATGAATTAATATGTTGTATAAGACAAACTCTGAAATAAACTGCTATATTGAATAAAATATATATTAAAATAATAATATAATATTATTAATAATAATAATAATAATAATAATCTCTATTATTAATAATATCAATTATTAAGAATACTATTAAGAATAATATCTTATTATTATATTATCAGTGGTATTATTATTAATAAGAATTATATATATATATATATATATATATATATATATATATATATATATATATATATATATATATATATATATATATATATATATATCTGTTGTGTGAATATTTGGTCTGATTATCTGATTATGTATCGTTCCACAAAATATCGCTACCCATGAATTCATCATCATTATCTTATAGACTCTAAGTTTTTATTTGTGATAATCACATCTTTTAGCGCATGCACATGGAAAATATGTACAAATCAAATTGCAAATTAAGACATTTCCCAGCTTTAGCTTATTATTTCCCTTATGTATATTTTCACTATGAATTCACCATAATATTCATCCTTATTATTCATTATTAAATTTCTTTAATTTCAAATTTATACTGCATTCCAGTCTTCTATGACTGGATGATTCTTTTCTTGAAGGGCAACAATGATGGCTCATGAGGCATTTCAGGATCTATGGGAGCTTGTAGAGAACTACCAAATCTTTTAGATCTAATTATCCAAAAGGGATCTGTCATATCGCCTGATTCCTCATCTCACTACAACACCAAGCAGGCAGTTCGTCACCCAACCCAGCAGTCCACCAATCCTGAACTTCACATCAGATCATCATCACCTGAATATTGACTTCATCTGTGTACTTGGTTATTTAAGCCTGTCTCTCACATTTGGATTTTGCAAAGTATTGCCACTAGTTCTGACTGTGCATACCGAGCGTTATTTCCTTGATTGCTTTCCCGTGTTTTTGCTCTCCGGACTACTGATTTTTGCCTACCCCTTTTGTATTGTTTGCCTGATTATTTTTTTGCTCGCTGGTTATTAGACTGATTACCTACATGATTTGGATTACCCCTAAATTGGCTTTCCTGGTTTTGACCCTGGCTTGTTCACCCATTACGAAGTTGGAACATCATAAATCTATCTATCTACATCCGCGAGCATCTGGCCTTCTTTGTCACGTTACAAGGTCTGACAAATCCCGTTCTGGTCTGGGATGTGCAGTTGTTTTCCAATTTTTCTCATTAAAATTTTACTTTTTCAAAACATCTTCCAGTCTTTACATTTTTGTTTAATTTTCCAATTTTTAATTTTTTAATTTTCAGCTGGGAAAGTGGGAAATAAAGGTTGACACCTTTGGTGTCAGGTTGGTGCAGCTTCTCAGATGAATTTGGAGCACAATAGTGGTACCAGGAGTGGTATATTACAACTTAGTCAGACTTGTTCCACAAAACCAGCTATCTGAGGTATGTTTTATGTGGGGCTGGATGGTATGGGAATCTGATATATTTATTATTTAGTTGGGTTATGGCTGCTAACCAAGCCTGTAAAATATTGGCTGTCCCATCAACTAGTGGTTGGAGCCTTTTGCAGAAAACTGAGAAAAAATATAGAATGTCACAGAAATAGAAATTTTATTAAAATGCTGGAAGCACAGCCAAAAACCTTCATTTTAGAAACTGCAGGATCTACCAGAACTAACTACATCATATGTAAAACAGCTAACTCAACATCCTGCAAAACAACTTTCCTTCAAACTTGAGTAGTGTGCAGAATATGTTTGTGCACATTCTAGAGTATCTTTCTCTGGAACAGTTGGCAGTGGCACTGAGTTGGACATAAATATCAATTCAGCCTTTATTTTTAATGGAAACTTCTCGCAGACCTTACTCATGTGGGTTAGATATTTTTGTTTCAGTGCACAGTAACAACAACAGTAACAACAACCTAACACTTTACTCTGTAACAATGAAATCATAATTATGCAAATATATGCATAAAATGATTGAGTATATGTGTATAGTAGAGAGTGTGTATGCTGTATATGTATATGAGCTTTGCTCATCAAAGCTGGGAAATGCCTTATGTATAGAGCTTGGTTCAAAATTCGTCACCATTGTCCTGAATATTACAAACACAGACTTGAATAATATTTAAACCCTACAAATCCTTCTGTGGCCTGCTTCATGTTTTATCAAGTAAAAGGATTCAATTTTATTTCATTGCAACCAGAAAAATATACAAATGTAAATATTATTCAAGGTAATAATTTAAACACAAAGCTCTTGTGGGCTGTTTTTGCATGTTCACCTTTCAGAATTTACCTGACACTTTTATCCAAAGTGACTTACAACTATGACCGCATATAGCTTGAGCAATTGAGGCTCAGGGACCTAACAGTAGCAACTTAGCAGTGGTGGAGCTTGAATCAGCAATCTTCCAATTACAAAGCAAGTACCTTAACCACTGAGACACCACTGCCCACATGATTTACTGATATTCTATGCTAGTATTATGAGGGATGGACCTTTGAGAGTACCTGGAAGTAGCGTACATGAGCACTGTACCAGTATGTGAAGGAGTGCAGGGCTGGTGAGGGGTATTACAGTATGACACATTAGAAGACAACACTGCACTAGTATGACATAGTAGTAGACAGCACTGCTCTAATATGACACAGAAAACAACACTGCACTAGTAGTACTAGAAGTCAGCACTGCACTAGTATGATTACAAGTCAGCACTGCACTAGTATGATTAGAAGTCAGGACTGCACTAGTATGACACAATAGAAGACTTCCAGTGCTCACTTTCAGCAGCAACCACTGCCTGCAAGATGTCAGGGCTTTTTATTAGTGTTTCCAAACCTGCCTCCTGTAGCTTGTATTCTTTTCAAACAATGATAGGATGCTGCTTACTGGAGTTTACTTTAGATGTTACAGTGTCAATAATGGTGATATAGATTAAACATTGACTACAGCAAGAATCAGCTGCCTTAGGATCTCTCAAGACAAAGGTTCCTTTACACTCCACATCAAGCAGCTATTTAACTAACTGAGAGTGATTCAAGAATTATTTGCAATACCAACCTTATGAAGCAATGCTAAACATTACATTCACATACAGATTACATTTATGTTTGGCAGACACTCTTAGCCAGAGTTGCATACATATATTACTTAAATAAGATAAAATAAGATGCAAATAAATACATAAATGAAAAAATACACAACACCAAGTCTCTCCAGTTCATTTATCCCCTGACAAAACGTCACATGTACCCATAATCATTTACATGACCATCAGTTCCTCACTGCACATCAACATCAGTGTGCACAGCCAAAAACCTTTATTTTTAGAAACATTTTAAAGTGGGCATGTAAGATGGACTATTTTGAAGTTAATTAGTATAATCCATTTGACATCCAGGAGAGAACGTCTTCTCAGTACTACTCTCAGTGCTTTCATACAACCAGTAAAGCACCGTGATTGTTCCTGCACTGCACTGCATCAGACTATGTAGTTCATAACTGACCCTTCATTTTGTCACTTCAATTAAATGATCAGATATATTAGTCATCTTATATCTAACACGCTCATCCTGAATAATTATATCTGTAATGTATTAGGACTAATAAATAAGAGAGTACATTGCATGACTAGATGGCAGGACAGCAGTTTTGCACCTGCACCTAACCGTAATAAACCATATATTTGCTGTGACCCAAACTAGATGATTCACTAAACTTGTCTGGGCATCATGAGTTATTTAACAATGGCAGAAGCCATTGGAATATTACTTTAGAATCAAGTATAGTCTACAAGATGAATGACATGGGAAAACTTTAAAGTTGCCAGGGTTAAACCAAAGTATCTACTCATTGCATTTGTGTACACCATATGTAGTAGTGTCTGATCCTGGAACGACGTCACTGCTAACTAAACACATTTGATAACAGCTTTAGGAACGAAGTGGAAAAAATATGGATTATTTTCAGTAATTAGTTACAATTCTTTATCAGACCACTCACATGATGGGGTAGGCGCGCTTAAATCAGAATCCCAGTCGAACAGACTAAAGTCCTGATCCCCGTCGTCTGAGCCATCTTAGAAAAAAATCAACACATTTGATTCACTTATTCTAGTATAAATGTGATTAATAAATATGCTTTTAAAAATACTTTTACGTGGAGAAGGTGGTCTACAGGTTAGTGTGGTTGAACAGTGTGAATAGGCCTGGAGTTATTTAGACGTATGTTATAAGCCACAGTGACCTCTGTATACGTTTCTATAGATGTCACTGGTTGTTTCGGTTCCCTGAAAAATTTGTGAGCTCTGCCTGAGGGCTCAATGAATAGTGGATGACGGTAGAGGGATTCACCCCTTCTGTCTCTGTGTGACAAATTAACGCACTCTATAAACTTTTAGACATAAAGCGGACTTTTAACATATGGTAGATGCACTCTAGAAATGATTACCTTGTAACAAATCATTCAGTATCTGAACTGTTTTATCAGCTTGTGTCCTTATATCTGCAAACAAAAAGTAACAAAAAATTTAAATGATAAATAAAATATATAAAATTAAAAGTTTGTATAAAAGTTCAAAAATAAGAAATTACCTTGGTCGGCAATTCTCTCCACAGATTCAAGGAACTCATGAATGTCGGAAACTACGGAAATACATAAAACAGAATTATAGACCATGAGCAGAAAAGATCACCATGATGGTATTATTTTATACAAAAACTGCATTGATGTTACATCATGTATGGGTTAATTTAAGTAAATAGATTCACCTACTTCAAAGTTACAAGTTTTTCTATTTAGCTACCCCTGAGAATAAGAATAGCCGTCGATCAAAAGAGTTTTAGTCAAGCAAAATGTTTCACGTACTTTATGGCACAGCAGTCATATTGCATACTGACCAATAATCATCAGAATAAAGAGACTGACAATACCCTTTCCTAGCTAGCTCGCAAAAGAATAGTTATGATAGCTTGTACATAATACGTATTGATTGTTTGTTAAAATACATTTAAGTTATGCAACCGGTAGAGATATCCTATCGGCTAATTCATAAAATACTTTCGTGAAAGAACGTTACGCCACCCATCCCGACCGCCCATCCTGAGCCTGTTCCTGGCCTAGTGGTGGCCTCCTGGCCTGTCCCCACCACCCAAGAGGTCTCTCAATCCCTGTGGGTACACCCCTGGATCTCCCTGCAGCGCCACTGACTGCCGTAGCCTCGACTCCAGACCCAGCAGCGCCACTGAGCAGTGCAACCCCATCTTTGGGCCTCGTGGACCCGCCGCTGACCAGTGCAGCCGTGCTTCTGGACCCGCTGACCCCCACAGCCGCGCCTCCTGGACCCGCTGCCACTGACTGCCACAGTTGCGCCTCCAGACCCTGCAGCACCGCTGAGCAGCACAGCCTCGTCTTCGGGCCTCCCGGACCCGTCGCTGACCAGCACAACCACACCTCCAGACCCGCCACACCTCCAGAACACCTTAGCTGTGCCTCCGGACCTCCCGGACTTGCCGCTGAACACCACAGCTGTGCTTCTGGACCTCCTGTACTCGCCACTGAACACCGCAGCCGCACCTCTGGACCTCCGGGACTCGCCGCTGAACGTCGCGTCACTGGGCCTGGCTGTTCCTAGAGTGGAGGAGGCCATGCCACTAGTTCCAGCACCATGTGCCAGGCCTGTCCCAGCATCACGTGCCAGACTTGTCCCAGCGCCACGTGCCAGGGCTGTCCCCGTGGTCGCTCCTTGAGATGTGGCCCCTGTGGCTGCTACAGGTGTGCATCCGATGACATTTGGGACTCCCTCAGTCACGCCTTGTGGTGAGCCGGTGACCCTTGAGGCCCCTCCGTCAGCCTCCCGGACCCATACGAAATCTTTGGTTATGCCGGGAGTCACTTTTGAAACTCTGCTCCCTGAGGCTGCTGTGCCAGCCCCCGTTACAGCTCCCATGTCTGCTTCAGTGTCCCCAGTTCCTGTGTTCCCTGCTCCTGTTCCCAGTTTCGTCTTTGTTCCTGTCTGTACATCCATGCCTGTTTATGTCAACCTGGTGAGACCTGTTATCCTGCCATGCGGCATTTCCTTGCCTGTCCCAGTGCCTGTATCCGTGCCAATTGTGTACTTTGTTCCTGTGTCAGTCATCCTAGATATACGAGTCTTTGGTTATGTCCCTATTTCCACATCTGTGCCTGCTACCAGCATGTCCCCTCTCCTCTCCTCTCCTGACTCTACACCCTCCTCCTGTTCCAGCTGCGTTACTAGTCCGCCTGCTTTCCCCTTCCTTCTTCTGTCCCTCGAGCTACCTGGACTCCTGTACCCATCCGGGGCTTAGCATTGGATCCTGTGTATGCCCTTAGTCCTGCCACTAAGCCTGTCTGTAGTCCTGCCCCTGGACCCGTCCCTTCTTTGTTCACTCCAGGTGTTTCCCGATCTGCTTCCTGTTCTGTCTGTTTCGGTGTTACATCTTGCACGCCCCGGTGTTGCGCGCATTAGTGGGGGGTTCTGTCAGGAGTGGCTGCCATCCTGGCATCCCTGTTGTCATGGTTTCTCTGTCGTCTGTTTTCCTGCACTTGCCGGTTCCGCTCCTTAGTTTTGTTTTTGCTGCCCCTAGTCTGTTCTTTCATTCCAGTCTGTGTTTTGGTTCTCCCTGTTCAGCTAAGTCTGTTTAGTGCATGATTGTTTTGGTTATTCATACCCTGTGTTTGCTCTTCTACTTTGTCAGTTATTTTGCTAAGTCATGTTCCCTCTGTCATGTCTATGTTACGCTTCCTGTACTGTCGTCACCATTGCTTAGTTTGTGTATTATTTTGTCTCAGTGTTTTCTCCTCACCTTTGATTTGTTCTAACCTCAGTGTTTGTATTTCCCGTGTTTATAAACTGCCCCCTACACATGCATTCGGCCTCGTGCTTGTTCCGATAGGAATCGTTACAATTACTATTTTCCTCCTAGTTTAGCTAATATGTGGCGGTAAAAAAAAAGACGACTGAACAACGTGCTCATTTTCTAATACGATTAATAATTTTCAGATCCTGACAGTGCAGACCTTGTAGGTTTTATCTAGACCTGAAATTAATTACGACGCTATGCCCCACCGAGCTAAATCATACAACGCACGATAAAGTATTTCAACCACTAGCTAAATAAATAGTTAAATATACATCAACCATTTTAGTAACTTATACTAATATAAGGTATAGCATGAAATGTCAACTGTCAATGTGGAATGCACTGAAAGTGGAAAGAGTACAACGTGTGATAACGGACAAAAACCTTGTGTGATAAAACTTATAGAGTAACCACATTGGTTAGAGATCAGAGAAAAAATAAATAAATAAATGGAAACTTTGTGATGTTTTCTGAAAAGTTTGCTTATTGCCCTGTTTGAGTACATATGGCAGATAAGATGAGAGAGAGAGACTGTAGTCTGCTATAGTCGGCTAAACATTTCTGATGGACTGAGAATAAATCACACAAATTGACAATCATCGGCCCATGTGTTGCGTTCTCTGTTATATCTGTGCATGAATGTGTGATTCTACGCATGCATCTCAGTTCAGTTCAAAGTTTGTCACGTACATAGTCACACATGGTATAACTCGCAGTGAAATGCTTTTGTAACTGTTCTGAGACACAGAGAACTACAGGGAAATGGATGAAATGGAAAACGGACGTGGTTTGATAGTCTCTGCATGAGACTATATCGTCTGTGTGTGTGTGTGTGTGTGTGTGTGTGTGTGTGTGTGTGTGTGTGTGTGTGTGTGTGTGTGTGTGTGTGTCTGCACAAATTTAAGAGGCCAATTATTTGCACTTTTTGAACAAAAGGATAAAAATACACTCACCAAGAGGAAGGATAAAAGACCTCAGACTTAAGGTTTCAGGTGTTCTCGAGGAACTCCTTTGTAGTAAATCCTGCTTGTGTCACTTGTACAGAAGTTCATCTGATTTTCTGGACCATCCTGAATGCTGACTCTCATTGCTGTTGAGTGCTTTGATTTTTTGCACATATCAAATAAAGACATAGTGCTGCAATGTATATGTGTGTGAGAGAGATGGAGAGAGAGAGAGCATGAGGTGTAGTGTGTGTGTGTGTGTGTGTGTGTGTCAGTATGTGAGAACCAGGTATAGTATGTGTGTGTGTGAGAGAGAAGTGTAGTGTAGTGTAGTGTGTGTGTGTGTGTGTGTGTGTGTGTGTGTGTGTGTGTGTGTGTGTGTGTAAAAGGATAGTGGGGTGAAATCAAACAGAGCACGATTCCGGTAGTAATTAAGCCAATAAGGGAGATTTATTTTCCTCAAAAAGACCAGTGACAGGGGCATGATGCCATAAGCAGACAAAAAAAATTATTCCAAAAAAAACCCAACAAAAAAAGAAATCCAGTAATCCACGCCAACACAGATTAACCCAAAATAAGGCAATTTAACAGGCTCCCAATTATGGCATTCAATCAACGCATCTCTCTTGCATTCCAATGCCACTCTTTATATTTAATCTTCGCCCCTTAGACCGAACCATTCTAGATACCTAATTTATTAAATTCATAATATTTCTCCCCTATGGTTCAACACAAAGGCTATCATTTAAAACATTTTCCCATTATCCAAAAATTATTAAAATAATAAGAGGGGTGCGGTCATGTGCTTCCTTCAGGCTTTTTTCATGGCAAAAGCTTTCCGTTCTTTCTCTGCCACTTCTTTTCTCAGAGAACTTTCAGAGCTGCATATTTGTTTCCTTTGGTGCCATTATCCCTCAAACCTAAATACCCCCAACAGCCAAATAGCCCACCATCAGCCTCACAACAGCTACGCCATCAGCCAAATTGCCCTCAACCACTTCTCATGCAGTTTAATACCCTTAAACAACAATTACCCCTTTAGACTAACAGCCCTCAACCACAACTAACCAAACAGCTAAATACCCCCTCAAACTTCTCCAACTACCCCACAGCTGTAGCAACACTCTAGCAACCACTTAGCAAGACGATAACAACCATATGGGACCCCAAAAGCAACCACTTGGTAATTACCTAGCAACCACTTGGTAACACCCTGGCATGCACATAACAACTACGTGGGAATGACTTAACAGCTCAACGGTATTTCAGGATTCCATTTTACATGCAAACTGCATTTAACATCATTTCATAGTATTTATGGTGTTAATAGTAAACAACCCCTCATCCTCATCTACCCCACAGCCAAAGAACCCTCAACCAAAATTACCCCCACAGCAAAATCCCTCAACATTTACCCTAGCAGCCACATTTATTATACTAATAATCCATCATTTGTCATATAAAAAAAAGAATAAACTGATTTTAAAATCTACTCTACATCGCACGATGTCAATGATTAAATGTTAAATGTAATCCTGCAATAATGCTGAAATCCTTAAATACTGTTAAATGCTATTTAAACATGAAATGTAATTTGCTGTGGAGTAGTTGAGGATGGGAGGATTTTTAGCTGTTGAGACATATTGTAGTTGGCTTTAAATATAATGTCACCAAATTGCACCCTTTCATAACCAGTTACACTCAATGTTTCTATACCTGTAATTTGTCTTTTTTCCAATGTAACTGAATAAGAGAAATAATTTCCCCACATTATGGTGTCATTGTAGAAATACCTCAAAGAAATGCTTGTCATTTACTTCATTTAAATCATCTTAGATTCTGACTGGCTACAGTTGCTCTAGTTGCTGAATACAGAAGGTTATGATTTAGATGGTAAAAACCAATGCCAGTTTTATGAAGTATTTAAGAGGAAACAAAGGCTAAGCCACAAATTTAATTATTTAACTTATTTAGAGGTGATGTGAGATAATCTGAACCTACAGAAACACAAATGTGGACATCATTGTACATTTACAGGATTTTGCAACTTATAGAAGTTCATTATAGTCTCTATCAAATACACATGTTCATGTGAAAATAGAGAGGTCAATGTCAGTAATACTCACGCTAAAGTCCTGCCTAGAGTGGAACTTGGATGTGGGCCAAAATGTTATAATTATGTTATGAATTAACTGTAATTAATTAATATGTTCTTATTGTGTTGACCCTTTTATTAGCAGCAAATACGTACATTACATGTGATTAACAAAATCCAATGACATATGACCAGTTGTACATACATACTGAAGTTAGCCGACTGACTAACATGTCTTGCACGGAGTGAAAGTCAAGTCAGTATCCATTGGTCTGTTTCTGTTTTATAGGTGGACAGCTAACTCTTTGTATTCTGCACAACAATGATTATCTATATGAAAAAAGCACTTCAGCTTCATATATGTATTGTTAATTTTGCCAATTTACAAATTAATTCAAGTATACTGATATTTCCAAATAATGGACAACATCAGTAACTTCAGAACCACTCCAGTTATGCAGAAATGGCAGTTTTTAATAAATGTCTACTCACTTTTAATGGATCTGACATAGAATTATGGACATACAGACACAAAAGCAAAATATTTAAACTTATAAAATGTCTCAGAAAACGCTTCTTTTATCTTGCAAACAAAGTCTCAACTAAACGATACTGGCTTGTAAACATTTTTTGTGAAATCTTTCAAGTTATATGACCCTGCTTTATATTAAGAAGGTCTACTGATTGCAGGTGTGATGACAACCTGCAAACAAGCATGAGAACAGAAACATTAATTTCCATCATGTCATACTAAGGTCACTCTATACACTACATAATTAGGCCCACTTGTCAATCTTATGAATTATGTATTTATATAAAACTGCACTTACACAAACATCAAGACTCTCACCAACTGTTAAACCTTAAAATTACAGTGTAACAAACGACAAACAACATAAGAAATTTGACAAACTTACCTTAACAGGCTTCAATATCTCTACTAACAGCTATAGCTAAATACTATAGCAGTCACTGTCCCAGGTCAAAAGTTTCCGTTCATTGGAAATGAATGGGGGAGACAACAATTAGTGTAAAAACTGAGCTCAGGTACAACCTCATTTGTCAGATGGACACACACACACACACAAGCACGCGTGTGCTCACACACACACACACACACACACACACCAAAGTGGGTGGAGCGTCTGCCACTCATCTATAACCCAAGTCCAAACATCACAGTAGATGAGCATCTTGTCGCTTTTAGGGGACGCTGCCCTGTCAAGCTGTATATGCCAAGCAAGCCATCTAAATATGGCATAAAGATATGGGCAATGTGTGATGCCAGGACAAGTTATGCCTGGAAAATGCAGGTCTATACTGGGAAACCTGCAGATGGTGTTCCTGAAAAGAACCAAGGGAAGCGTGTGGTTCTGGAGATGACTGCAGGTCTCAAGGGACACAACATAATGTGATCATTTCTTCACCTCCTACGCTCTTGGTGAGGAGCTGCTCCAAAAAAAATCACCATGGTGGGGACAATCAGAAGAAACAAGCCAGAGCTGCCTCCCGCCTTACTTGTTACACAGGACAGAGATTATTTTTCCTTCAGATTTGCCTTCACCAATACTCATACCCTTGCGTCCTACTGTGCAAAGAAAAGGATCAATGTACTCCTGATGACACATCTGTACAGGGATGCAGCTGTGCGCACCAGGGAAGACAAGAAACCCAATACCATCCTGGATTACAACAGGAACAAAGGCAGAGTCGACAACCTTGATAAGGTGTGTTGATTTTGATTTTCATGTACTTCTCTATCATCAGTTTGTTTGAACTGCACTATAAAAGTAAGACTTTATTTTTGTGGAGAACAAAATTTATGAACACAGTCAGTTTTATCCATTTGAATTTGCAAATATGTTTTATATTAGATTGTTAGATGTGATGCCTTGATGCATCATGCAAAACATGAGATATTAGTTGTATGTACTCATGATTTTACCCACTTTTTGCACCTTTGCAAGTTACTGGTGCATACTCTTTTCAGAGGAAGACAGCACATTGGCCGATGGTATTATTTTTCAACATCTTAGATGTGTCATCTTACAACACATTTGTGCTGTGGATGGAGGTGAATCCAGGATGTAAGCAGGGGAAATTTTTCAAGAGGAGGCCATTTCTGGAGGAGTTGGGGAAAACCATGCTGGCACCTCACATTCAACAATACCAACACCTTCCCTGAATGGCAGCCTCAGCCGCATTGGTAACATAGATCCAGGAGCAAGAAACAAGATCACTTGCTACAAGAAAGAGGTGATAAGAGGAAGAGGTGCAGTCTTTGTACACCAAGAGATCTCAAAACAAGCATAACATGCCATAAATGCAATGCATATCTTTGCAAGAGACATGCAACAACTGATTTTGTTATCGGTTGACGTGTTTTTGCCTGATAACAGAAAAAAAAAACCTATCTGATAGACTGGTTAACATGTTATTGTTCTTGTTAGTTATTCGTTAATGTATGAAGGCATTGATCTTGGAATATTGTGAAAATGTCAAGTGCAGTTTTGGGATAATTTCCTTTGTACACAAGTGACCATGAAATTTGAATTTTGACCAGGAACACAACACGTGTTATACTTTTTGTGACTGTATAAAGCATATGTCCTTGATAACTCTGACCTAAAGTACCCTGTAATAAACAGTATACCATGTGTCATCTGATTATTTCTTATACTCAATAATCCAGATATTGTTTTTTAGAACTTGCTTTCAAGTGTATAAACTCAAATCAATAAGGCACATAGGCCACTAAAAACATATAGAAGTTCAAAACTTGTAATATTCACTAGAACTTAAGTTAGTTAAAAAAATCTAACACAAGAAGTAGTGACAATATGTATAGTTTTGTATGGTGAGTCTTTGTGGAATGGTTATTTCTGACCGGGAACACAAAATTGTTTAACACGAAATGAACACAACGTTTCTCGTTGCAAAATAAAATTAATCGTCAACATTTATAGGACGAAACAACTCACTAAAATGCTTCAGACGTTTGCTACCACTCACAGGCCTAAATTTAGCTGCTAAATGGCCCGTTGTCAGGTGACTAATTAGCTTGCCTACAAAGCTCTTGGCAAACAATACGCAAGCAGACACCTATACCCCCCTTGACATCCACAGTAATTTTTAGATGGCATTAGGCATCATTAGTTAGCCAGCTAGCTAACTTAACCAAATAAGACTGTAGCTGAATAAAGCAAGCCCTGGACCAAACATACACAAATTTATCAGGCTAACTAGCTTACACAGCTAGCTAATACAGTTATCTAGGGGTTTTCTGCCATGTACACAACATTAAATAAAAATGACAGAATTACATAATCATATATCCAAATTATAATTACCAAGAACCGAGTAGTTACAACACTATTTTGTGACAACTAGCTAGCTACAATATTTGCTATTTGTGCTAATTTTTTTTCGTTATGCAAATTAAAATATACAGCTGGCCAGTTAAAGTAATTTAGCTAGCTGGCTAACTATCTTAGCTACCTTTCTTGAGGTACGTTAGCTCACGAGCTGGCTAAGTTAGCTGGCTAGGCTAGCTAAGATACCAGTTATAATAGACAGAGCATTTCGCTCTTTATATCTAAATATAAAGTTCCTCATTTTTAGTTTCTCATTCCTCAAAGCATTTTTGTTTTGTCAAGTTACAACGTTTATCTTTGTGTTGAGCTTTCTCACACTTTATTCATTAAATTTAATGAAATTTCATTTCATTTCAAAAAGCGTTTAACATAATTAAACATGATTTAATTTTCACTTAACCAGCACAGACCCTCTCCCTCACTCCCTCAGCCAGTACTATAGGGACAGCTAATCAACTCCTCATCCTCAGTTACCACAGCCAGTCACAACCCCTCACCCTCAACTATCACACAACTTCATGCTTATTATTTTCACAGCTAAACAGCCCTCGAGCACAACTACCCCTCGGCTAAATAACCCCTCAACATGAACTAAGACACAGGCAATTACCTCTCAAAAATAACTAACCCAGTAGCTAAATAACACCTTATCCTCAGCTACCCCATAGCCAATTACCCCAAACCAAACTACCACCACCTCCATATAACCCTCAAGCACAACTGCCTCCACACCTAAATAAACCATAAAAACAACTACCCAACAGCTAAATAACTCCTCAGCCTCAGCTACCCCACAGCCAATTAGCCTTCACCACAAATTACCCCCACAGTCCCTTAACAATTACCCCCATCAGCTAAATTGCTCTCAACAACTTACCCCACAGCTTAATAACCCCTCAACAGCAATTACACCATTAGACTAATGGACATTACCCCAACAGCCAAATTCCCCCTCATGCTAAACTACTCCACAGCCATAGCAACACTCTAGCAACCACCTGACACCTGTCACACCTAACCCATCAGCAAACAAGCAATGACATCTCTTACTTATTACTAACTGCTTTGAGAAAAACTCAAAAATACCTCTGTATCAGGACAGCAGGACTGTCAGATTGATCGGGGGTGATGTACCCCTTCAGACTGTGTCCGTGGTGTATACTGTAGGAAGGAGGGACATTCTAGATGGACCCAAGTGCAGAGGAGGAAAGGGAAGTGGAGAAGAAGAAGAAGCCAACCAAAAAATGTAATCACTACAGGGAAGGGGAGTGAACTGAAAGAGTGGGAGTGCTACAGAGCACTGCACTACAATACTGGGAAGAAACTTGCAAATGTAGAGCTTGGTGATAGGCATACTTGACCAGCCCAGTATGGGGACCAAACTACTGTCCTCACTTGTCAAGGACATCCATTTTAACCACCACTCTACAGAGGAGGTGGATAAGATAGCCAGAGGAACAACAGACAAACAACTTTTTTTTTCCCTCAAAAAACAACTAGGCACACACCACCACCACCACCACCATTTAGCTGACGCTTTTATCCAGAGTGACTTGGAATCATGACTGAGTACAACTTTGAGTAATTGAGAGTTTTGCTCAGGGGCCTAACAGTGGCAGCTTGAACTGGTAACCTTCTGATTACAAGTGAAATACCTTAACCACTGAGCTTCCACAGCGCTACCACTACCCACAGTGCCCCAACAACACCAACAACATGCTACCAAAACAGTATAAAGAAAATTTCAAAAGTTACCATAGTAACCACTTCAGTAACCACCACCATTCACAACTGCAGCAACACTCTGATGCTCCTTAATAACAAAATCCACCAAATAATAAAACATCATGACACAATAGTTACAGATGACACACAACACCTTTTTTCTTTTTCTTTTATTTTATTCTCTTCCCTTAGATGTAGAGTTTTGCTGATGCTACATTACGGGCTGATTAAGGAGGTGTTGTCCTTCACAGTCAAACATTTCCTCATACTAAGCTTGGGTGCTGTGTGTGCTTTGTGTTGAGCCAAACTTGGCTGGCCACTAGAGGTGTGTACAGGGGAGGAGAGTGAGCTGAGTTTGATCCCAGTGATGAGTCCCTGTCGGGCGTGCGGGGCTGCCTGTTAACCTGCCCCTCATCTATCACACTGCATACTGCAGTCATTTATTATAGAGAGAAATGTGAACTAAGGTCGACAATGGCACTTAAACAAAATTGCTACATCAAATAAACTTTAGACTGCATGTGTTTCTACTCCCCTGGATGGGTTTCATGTGGGCCGGTGCAGCACCTAATGATGGCACATGTGCAATGAAAGTGAAAGTTTGTATTGATGTGACCCGTCGGAGAGAGTCAGTCAGCCAACCTCACACTCCAATGTCATATTAGAAACAGGAGGCCAAATTAACCCAATAGGCTTAGTGCACCTAATGGTACTGTTCACTTATGCATACTGTCAAGGCCACAACACAGAGCATGGTAAACCTGGACTTCAGGTGACACTGTTTGGATGTTGTGCTTACTAATCCTAGCTGCAACAGTTATTTAGGTCATTATATCAGGTGATATAATCAGGTGATTACTGTCGGCCAAACAGCACTAATCTAAATTCTACCAATGCCAAAAGAAGATGACCTTAAGTTGACTGAATAGTGACGAGCAAATGAATCAAGTTTAGACAGACTAACAAACTGGGTATCTGACAAACATATAAAATAAGATGTTATTCTAAGTACAATATTCTTCTCGTGAGGGGTTCTAGACTTGTAGTTACTTCTGTTTGAAATGACTCTGCTGAAATCAGTTTTTAACTATTGATCTCAGGGGTGGAATAAGCAGGAAAGGCTCAACAGATGTGTTCATGCAAATTTATAGCTTCTTTGTCTCAGTCTTAGGCTTTGATTGTGTCAGGCATTTACCTCGAGTTACCTTACAAAACATAAATTAATTCAGTATAGTACATTAAAAGAACAGAAAGAGGGAAACAAAACAACTGGAACACAAGAGCAAAGTTAAATACTGATATTTGGGGATAGGTGACAATTGTCTTTTAAGCCATAATAGGTTGGAACATTTTTGTCATACTAATTTCACCTGAGCACTTAGTCTACACATTTATAAATACAAAGAAAGAGTTCTTACAAACAATATAAAGCACACTACTAATTTTTCATATATAAACTGGCTTCTCCTACTACTAACTCAGAAGCACTTTGCTTACACAGCTGATGAAAGACCTCAAAAACATTTCATTACTCAAAGACAAAACATTAGAGAATATTCAAGGAAAACAGACAATGGTTCAAGGCAGATATGACTATGCAATATTTCAAACATCTATGTGCAAATGATTTATTTCAAAGCTTAAGGTTTTGATCACAGAAATCAGGAGTGAAAGACAAGTTAGAGAAAATGTTTATTTGAGGATATGCTATTTAATTTGGGAAGTTCATTGTAGGGAAACATTCGGGAAATTAATGTAGTCTATCCTGTCCACATCTTGGTCAAGGCTGGTGAAGCTGCTTCAAGGCTGAGTGGAATCTTGATCCGCATCTAAGTATTTTTCTGTGCTTGGACTGAAATAGTTTACTCCAAGTGCTGAGCCCTTTGGGCGGATCTGAAAAGTGCTGCTCATAGCCTGGGGGCTTGTAATCCGCAGCGTGAGGGTCGCCAAGCATCTCTCTCACCTTGGGTGAGGCGTCCTTGTGTAAGTACTGATAGGGCTTTTTGCCACTGTTGTCACGTATGTTGCAGTTGGCACCATAATCACGCACCAGAACACTCAGGACTGATTCGTGGCTGTGAATAGCAGCCATGTGTAGTGGGGTGTAGCCGTCGTAGCTCTTGATGTTAACTTCAACCCCTGGCCCACCTTGCTGTGAAAGAAGAAGGATCTTGCGCACTATTTCACTGTTTCCTTGTTTAGCAGCCCAGTGAAGTACTGTGAAGCCAGAAATGAAGTTTCTCTTCTCTGCCAGCTTGATGTCCTGGAGCAGAAGCTGGCAGATTTGATCCTGCTGTCCTGCAGCACACTTCACAAGCCACTCATGTTCTCTTGGCCCTAGAGGGAAGATGACTGACTGCTTTGTATCCACACCTGGTTTGGTGTCTTTGTTGACCCTTTTCAGGGCTGGTGAAGCAGGTGCCACAGAGTGCCTCTGCTTGGTCCTGGCTGATCTGTACAAGTCATATCCATCAGTCACTTCACTTAGACATGCTGCCACAGTCCTTTCAGTTCGTTCATGGGCCATCTTCAAATCTGCCGGAGCAAGTATCATTACTTCTGGATATATATAGAACACATATTGTATGTACTACATACAGCCTGACAAGAGCCTAAAACCTTGTAATAGACTAATAATGCACTAATACTTCAAGTGGTGTTGCATATTTTAAATGAGAGTTTTAGTCACTGCTGATCAAAGGATAAAAGCATTTTCAATAAGTCAGTTTTTGTCCCTTATTGTAAAGATTATTTAGTTTACTGTTTTTTTATACATGAGATTTAAATTAATCCTTTTAGAAAGGCAAGGCCAAAAAGCAGAAAAAATAATCAAATATCCATACCAACTGTAGGACGTTTTTTCCACTCTATCTTCAATTTTTTTAGATTCCACTTCTGCTTTCCTCTTTTGCTTTTCTTTATTAAGTCTCTCCTGGATTCCACCTCCTTTGTATCAATATATTCATTCTCGATACCTCCAGCACACCAGCTCCAGAAACGCCTCATTGTTCGATCTGTCCTCTTCAGTGTCTTTCCACAGACTGATCTGTAAAGGTGTTCATGGGATTCCACTCATGTGTGACATTATGACACGGGACAGAGGGGGTTCTAAAGTTCCAAGAGTGGAGATGAGTTGTTTTTCTTTGAATTTCCTAATTTAATTGCTGCCATAGCAACAACTGACAATGCAAACAGATATGTCATTAATGCAGCGACTCTAACAGATTCCTCAACCTGGATTGATTAACCATGTATGGCTCACCACCGGAGACTGTGATACATATAACATTCCAAAGTGTACTTAATTCTGAGCAAAATCTAACTAGCCTCATTACTGCTGAACTATGAGGGCCCGTTTAAAGAGAAATCAGGGAAACTGTACTTGCACATACATATGAAACATTTTCACATAAATAGCCTACTATTTACATTTGTGCATAATAATTTAAACTTGCATATACATGCACTTGCACATTCAATCATTGATGCGTAAACACAGAGTTGCACTATGCTTGTGTGTGTATGAGTGTGGCTGCTGTCACAGAACGTTTGCCTCCTGCGAGTCACACGGTTTGGCCTGCCACGTGACTTGGGAGTATATGTTTATGGCCATGCCTGCACACACCTGTACCTCATCTTGTTTGTGTATTTAAACCCTTGTTAGTGCGTACAGTATTGTTGATCATTGTTGGTGTAGCCTGTGGATGTCAAGATTAGTCTCGTTATTGTTAAACGTATTCATGTTCATGTTATATGTGAGTGCCGTTATGTTGTATGTAATAAATGTTCGTCCATGTCGATTGAGTCTGTGCATCCTGCTCCCTGCCCTCGGTACTCAGGCCACCTCGTTACAGCTGCGTGTGTGTAAAACAATTTTCAGGGTGCCGGAAGTCATTTCATTGTAACAGCAAGGCAGATATTTAACATGTTTACAGTGTGCATAATAGACAGAGGAAGACTGTTGAACTATTAATATTAGGACAGTTATGACGTTTGTGTAATACGTAATGCTTTCTATCTATAAAGTAGTGCTTCTCTTAATGACAAATGTAACTGTTTTCCCATATATAATTGTGTGCTTTATATTGTTTGTAAGAACTTTTCTTCTCATTTAGAAATATGTGGACTAAGTGATCAGTTTGTCTTATTATTTAATATGCTCAGTCTCACTATTGTTGGCAGATTTCATCACATTATTACGAATGTGGATACGTTATCTTATAATTATAAGCAGTGTGAGATGTGAAGCTAAGTGAATTACATGTGCAGAATTTCTAACAATACCCTGTTTTGTATAGGCTGGCTAGCTGACCACTTAGTAAAATTAAATGTGATTGCTGAGCTTGTTGTAGGTGAGTCAATTTAATTTGATTTCATTGTGTTTAATTTTTAACTCAGATGCATTAATCTGAATATTTTGTGTTCTACCTGCAAGCAAATGCTGACTTAAGCTGTTTTATAGTTAGCTTGAAATAATTGAGGTTCATCGCTGGGTGCTGTTCATTTTTTAATTTTTTTTTGTATTATTGATCAGGAAAAAAAACTACAATGGATGAGATGGACGTTTTCTATGTATGATATGAAATTTGAGTATATGAGTGAATGTTACTCTGTAAATGTATAAGAATATGTAGATAAGATTATTATGAGATCATTATTTATACTCAAACGACTACACTATATGACAACAGCTTCCTTTAATTTATATATTTTATTATATTGTTATTATGGAAGAAGTTGTAACATTTACTGGGAGGTGCATGGCAGAGCGAGACATACCTCCTGTGGGCTTGCTAGCTGACCCCTCAGTGAAATTAAATGTGGTTGCTGAACTTGTTATAGTGTGGAAAATAAAAGGAAACCCCTTTTATTCACAACCTGGTGTACATCATTGAGTGGGACGGAACACAGAGGTCCCACTAGCTACTATTTTACATTCCCATTCAACCTAATGACATTCTATATAATACAACTCTAGTTTCGAGCTAAATACCTACAATTAGATGATTTATTTCAGATCACGTACTTTCAAATAAAACAATAAAGGATTCTGGTACTTATTTTTCTAATGACTGTGAGACATTCTAGATACCACAGCATAAGCAGACGGACAAACCGATTATGGCACATGCTCTTGACCAACACAAACCTGACATGATAATTTACATAGTACTAGTTTCTACTTGAAATGTGTTACAAAGACACCTGTTGTTCTTATTCATTTGCTGCTATTCCGATATGCCTCTACCTTTATTTCCTTGTGTTTGCACTGACTGGGTCTATGAAAGCAGGGAGCAGGCATGTGTGTCTGTCAAGGCCATGTGCGTTTGGAAGCACTCTCAATGTCCGGTTAACTGTAGAGATATTCAAGCCTGGTAAACTGTTGTCAGATATTCAAGCTTCAGTGTTAGACAGCAAACATTCCATTGGCCGAGGTTGTCCTGCAAATTACAAACGTTTAGTTTTAAATGACCTCATATGCAATCACAGCTTTATCAAATGAAAATTGAAAAAGAAAGAAAAAATGATGCATTTGGATAGCAGGTCCACATGTGAAGTACAGACTGCATGGATGAGTAAGTCCAAACTGCTGGCATGCATTTTGCTAAAGGCAGTGCGTGCAGGAAAACTGCTATTACCACGTCCATCGTTTTTGAGGTGATTAACATTGCTTTTCTAAGACAGACATCTGTTTTGGACATCTTTTACTTTTAAATCCTATAAATGGTGACCGCTCCATATTATGTGCAATTATTTAAATCTGGATCTTAAAAACATTTTCCTTTGTGCAGGTTTTGATTAAGGATTACAGGTACAGCATCATTTTGTCTTGGCTGCTCATCCATCAGATAAAAATGAATAGCCCATCAAATAAATAGCAAATACCCGGTGTTGTGCAGTGAGCCCAGTCAGCCAAACCCTCTTTGTGAAACAGAAAATCTCAAGTTTGTTTCAACTCTAAGCCAACTAACTGAGTTTTCACTAAACCTGCTTTCTGATACAGGCCCCTGGTTGTACATTTTTAAGTGTTCTAAGTGTTCACTGACCTTTTTTGGCCAACAATGTGGATGTTTACTCAATATGCTTACTAACAGACATGATGAGTACAACTGTGAATTTGTGTGTTTTTAATTATTGTTAGACTGTGTTTGTCTATAATTGTGACTTAGCTCATCAGACCACTATAACAGCTTTGGCTAGGCAACAAAGCTGTAAAAGAGTGATGAGAAAACCAGCAAACAGAAGTGAAAGTAGAAGGAAGGGAAACACAAGGAAAGACCAAGGTAGCTTAAATGTTGTATTATACACAAACACGTACAAACGCACACACGCACGCGCACCCGCACACACACACACACACACACACACACACACACATACATACATAATGGAGTAGCATCAGGAATAGAGTTTGTTTTTTGTTTTTTGCTTTTAATACCCAAAAAAGTCAATTTTACTTGATGCCATATAGAACTCAAGGCACTGCTGTATATTCTCTCCTGTTCTCATGAATTTGCTAAGGTACTGTAGAGCAAGACCGTTGTGCTTTGTAGGTCATTAGAAGGACGTTGTAATAGTAGGTGTCATCATCATTGAATCTGATGCCCGAGGACATTATCAGCTCTTCACGATTTCAGCCTGTTATCACACAGCTGTAAATGATAGCGATGGCATGATACCAGTTTTTCTGTACCAATCCAATGTCAACATCCTGTGTTTTAATGTCAACCAATATCAATACTGATCTGATATTTTTTCATTAAAAACCTGCAACAGTAAACATGTTGGTGAATGGTTTGTTTTGGACCAAATAATCTTTTTTTTTTTCTTGCCTGATCTCTCTGGTCCCTCCCAAGGTAGTGCTGGGAAGGTCTCATCAATCTCCCCTCTGCTACTGGCCATCTCATCTCTGCTGATGTTCCCTGAGAAGCAGGTTATTCCTACTGAAAATGACATACAGACAAATTTCAAATTAGCCTAGTGTCCTCAAAGTAAGACCTATACTCCTAAATTTAATTGTACAGAATTAGCTAAAGTATAAAATGCATTGCCATTAAAGTATAGGATCACGACAGTGTAAAACATGTCTATATAAATCTGTGTTGAGATAAAGGGAAAAACACAAAGAAAAAAATAAGTCTTTCAAACCGGACGAATAAATGTCCAAAGAGTGAAATTCAGCACCAGGTGAAAGTTATAGCCACCAAAGATTAAACTTTTTTTTTTCAATCAATATACTTTAAACTAAATGGACCTCTACAAAATAACAAACCTCCATATAATAAATTTGTCAGTTAGCTGGTGCATTTGGACCTCACCATGTTTCTCTTGCACAAGCAGGATTTGATCTACTGCACTTGCACATGAACAGCAAAAATATATGAAGATATATTTTTACTAATTAAAGGAACAAAATAATGGAGCTATACATCACTCCCATTAGTCCATGGGCTACCATTAAAGGCTTGACCATTGTGGTCAGATACATGCTCTCTAGACTATATGATGTTTTGGAAACATCTTTTTAGTACTAATATATGGTAAATATGCATTTCATTTCATTTTCAGTTCACTGCAGTTCATTTAAAGTCACTCAGCAATCAGTCCCATGACATAACGGGTCATTAAACATTGTCAGTTTTTTCCAATTTAAGAATGATCATTAGACAAAAAATCTATACATTTAATTTCAAATGATCTGAAGTAAGTAAACAATTGACAATGCCTGTAACAAAAGATTCAAATAATGTTAAAGGTGTTGAACCTTCATGAATCATACTGGTCATACTGGTCAAATCTGATTATACTGGTTGACCAGTGTGGTTATTGCTCATGCTGGTCAACTATCTTGTTCTTATCTTATCTGAAGTGTGATGTTTATAGCTACATGCATACAAAATGTGATTTGAAATAAATAACAATCTAATTGTAGGTATTTTGGATTTTAATCATCATTTTTAAGGCTGCCTACAGCCTAGCATAAATAAATATGCACGAATAGGTCGGTCTTTCATTCTGTATCACGTATATCATAATAAAACCATGGTAACCGAAAAACTTACTTTTCACTTCCAAAAGACTTGGCGCTGATCTCAGAAGTCCATCTCCTCCCCGTGTCCTCTGCAAACAGCCATTCTGTTGTTGTGGCAAACTTCCATTGTGTTGTGACTGGATTTGCAGCACTTCTGAAGTTGCGTAAGTTTTCCTGAATTTGCACTGGGTTGTGTTGTCATTTTGATGAATTTGCTTTGTGTATTTGCGGCACGTTTGTGAAATGTATCACAAGTGTTGTCATTTTGATGAATGTGCTTTATGTATTTACAGCGCGATGGGTCTTCCTGGCAACCGTAGTGGGTGTGGAGCGTGAATCCACCTCCAACTTTGATGTAAATAATTTTTTTTTCTCTCTTGGGCTTTATGTATATTCTTTAGAAAGGCTCTTCTTTTGCCACGTTTTCAATTAAGCGCACATAAAAAAAACACTCACCACATTCTACAACATTTCTTTTGGCCATCGATTAGGAGTGATGTTGGATACTGCCATTCCTGCCATACATACCAGTTTGTTGGAAAACCAAATCAGGTGATTACTGTCGGCCAAACAGCACTAATCTAAATTCTACCAATGCCAAAAGAAGATGACCTTAAGTTGACTGAATAGTGACGAGCAAATGAATCAAGTTTAGACAGACTAACAAACTGGGTATCTGACAAACATATAAAATAAGATGTTATTCTAAGTACAATATTCTTCTCGTGAGGGGTTCTAGACTTGTAGTTACTTCTGTTTGAAATGACTCTGCTGAAATCAGTTTTTAACTACTGATCTCAGGGGTGGAATAAGCAGGAAAGGCTCAACAGATGTGTTCATGCAAATTTATAGCTTCTTTGTCTCAGTCTTAGGCTTTGATTGTGTCAGGCATTTACCTCGAGTTACCTTACAAAACATAAATTAATTCAGTATAGTACATTAAAAGAACAGAAAGAGGGAAACAAAACAACTGGAACACAAGAGCAAAGTTAAATACTGATATTTGGGGATAGGTGATAATTGTCTTTTAAGCCATAATAGGTTGGAACATTTTTGTCATACTAATTTCACCTGAGCACTTAGTCTACACATTTATAAATACAAAGAAAGAGTTCTTACAAACAATATAAAGCACACTACTAATTTTTCATATATAAACTGGCTTCTCCTACTACTAACTCAGAAGCACTTTGCTTACACAGCTGATGAAAGACCTCAAAAACATTTCATTACTCAAAGACAAAACATTAGAGAATATTCAAGGAAAACAGACAATGGTTCAAGGCAGATATGACTATGCAATATTTCAAACATCTATGTGCAAATGATTTATTTCAAAGCTTAAGGTTTTGATCACAGAAATCAGGAGTGAAAGACAAGTTAGAGAAAATGTTTATTTGAGGATATGCTATTTAATTTGGGAAGTTCATTGTAGGGAAACATTCGGGAAATTAATGTAGTCTATCCTGTCCACATCTTGGTCAAGGCTGGTGAAGCTGCTTCAAGGCTGAGTGGAATCTTGATCCGCATCTAAGTATTTTTCTGTGCTTGGACTGAAATAGTTTACTCCAAGTGCTGAGCCCTTTGGGCGGATCTGAAAAGTGCTGCTCATAGCCTGGGGGCTTGTAATCCGCAGCGTGAGGGTCGCCAAGCATCTCTCTCACCTTGGGTGAGGCGTCCTTGTGTAAGTACTGATAGGGCTTTTTGCCACTGTTGTCACGTATGTTGCAGTTGGCACCATAATCACGCACCAGAACACTCAGGACTGATTCGTGGCTGTGAATAGCAGCCATGTGTAGTGGGGTGTAGCCGTCGTAGCTCTTGATGTTAACGTCAACCCCTGGCCCACCTTGCTGTGAAAGAAGAAGGATCTTGCGCACTATTTCACTGTTTCCTTGTTTAGCAGCCCAGTGAAGTACTGTGAAGCCAGAAATGAAGTTTCTCTTCTCTGCCAGCTTGATGTCCTGGAGCAGAAGCTGGCAGATTTGATCCTGCTGTCCTGCAGCACACTTCACAAGCCACTCATGTTCTCTTGGCCCTAGAGGGAAGATGACTGACTGCTTTGTATCCACACCTGGTTTGGTGTCTTTGTTGACCCTTTTCAGGGCTGGTGAAGCAGGTGCCACAGAGTGCCTCTGCTTGGTCCTGGCTGATCTGTACAAGTCATATCCATCAGTCACTTCACTTAGACATGCTGCCACAGTCCTTTCAGTTCGTTCATGGGCCATCTTCAAATCTGCCGGAGCAAGTATCATTACTTCTGGATATATATAGAACACATATTGTATGTACTACATACAGCCTGACAAGAGCCTAAAACCTTGTAATAGACTAATAATGCACTAATACTTCAAGTGGTGTTGCATATTTTAAATGAGAGTTTTAGTCACTGCTGATCAAAGGATAAAAGCATTTTCAATAAGTCAGTTTTTGTCCCTTATTGTAAAGATTATTTAGTTTACTGTTTTTTTATACATGAGATTTAAATTAATCCTTTTAGAAAGGCAAGGCCAAAAAGCAGAAAAAATAATCAAATATCCATACCAACTGTAGGACGTTTTTTCCACTCTATCTTCAATTTTTTTAGATTCCACTTCTGCTTTCCTCTTTTGCTTTTCTTTATTAAGTCTCTCCTGGATTCCACCTCCTTTGTATCAATATATTCATTCTCGATACCTCCAGCACACCAGCTCCAGAAACGCCTCATTGTTCAATCTGTCCTCTTCAGTGTCTTTCCACAGACTGATCTGTAAAGGTGTTCATGGGATTCCACTCATGTGTGACATTATGACACGGGACAGAGGGGGTTCTAAAGTTCCAAGAGTGGAGATGAGTTGTTTTTCTTTGAATTTCCTAATTTAATTGCTGCCATAGCAACAACTGACAATGCAAACAGATATGTCATTAATGCAGCGACTCTAACAGATTCCTCAACCTGGATTGATTAACCATGTATGGCTCACCACCGGAGACTGTGATACATATAACATTCCAAAGTGTACTTAATTCTGAGCAAAATCTAACTAGCCTCATTACTGCTGAACTATGAGGGCCCGTTTAAAGAGAAATCAGGGAAACTGTACTTGCACATACATATGAAACATTTTCACATAAATAGCCTACTATTTACATTTGTGCATAATAATTTAAACTTGCATATACATGCACTTGCACATTCAATCATTGATGCGTAAACACAGAGTTGCACTATGCTTGTGTGTGTATGAGTGTGGCTGCTGTCACAGAACGTTTGCCTCCTGCGAGTCACACGGTTTGGCCTGCCACGTGACTTGGGAGTATATGTTTATGGCCATGCCTGCACACACCTGTACCTCATCTTGTTTGTGTACTTAAACCCTTGTTAGTGCGTACAGTATTGCTGATCATTGTTGGTGTAGCCTGTGGATGTCAAGATTAGTCTCGTTATTGTTAAACGTATTCATGTTCATGTTATATGTGAGTGCCGTTATGTTGTATGTAATAAATGTTCGTCCATGTCGATTGAGTCTGTGCATCCTGCTCCCTGCCCTCGGTACTCAGGCCACCTCGTTACAGCTGCGTGTGTGTAAAACAATTTTCAGGGTGCCGGAAGTCATTTCATTGTAACAGCAAGGCAGATATTTAACATGTTTACAGTGTGCATAATAGACAGAGGAAGACTGTTGAACTATTAATATTAGGACAGTTATGACGTTTGTGTAATACGTAATGCTTTCTATCTATAAAGTAGTGCTTCTCTTAATGACAAATGTAACTGTTTTCCCATATATAATTGTGTGCTTTATATTGTTTGTAAGAACTTTTCTTCTCATTTAGAAATATGTGGACTAAGTGATCAGTTTGTCTTATTATTTAATATGCTCAGTCTCACTATTGTTGGCAGATTTCATCACATTATTACGAATGTGGATACGTTATCTTATAATTATAAGCAGTGTGAGATGTGAAGCTAAGTGAATTACATGTGCAGAATTTCTAACAATACCCTGTTTTGTATAGGCTGGCTAGCTGACCACTTAGTAAAATTAAATGTGATTGCTGAGCTTGTTGTAGGTGAGTCAATTTAATTTGACTTCATTGTGTTTAATTTTTAACTCAGATGCATTAATCTGAATATTTTGTGTTCTACCTGCAAGCAAATGCTGACTTAAGCTGTTTTATAGTTAGCTTGAAATAATTGAGGTTCATCGCTGGGTGCTGTTCATTTTTTAATTTTTTTTTGTATTATTGATCAGGAAAAAAAACTACAATGGATGAGATGGACGTTTTCTATGTATGATATGAAATTTGAGTATATGAGTGAATGTTACTCTGTAAATGTATAAGAATATGTAGATAAGATTATTATGAGATCATTATTTATACTCAAACGACTACACTATATGACAACAGCTTCCTTTAATTTATATATTTTATTATATTGTTATTATGGAAGAAGTTGTAACATTTACTGGGAGGTGCATGGCAGAGCGAGACATACCTCCTGTGGGCTTGCTAGCTGACCCCTCAGTGAAATTAAATGTGGTTGCTGAACTTGTTATAGTGTGGAAAATAAAAGGAAACCCCTTTTATTCACAACCTGGTGTACATCATTGAGTGGGACGGAACACAGAGGTCCCACTAGCTACTATTTTACATTCCCATTCAACCTAATGACATTCTATATAATACAACTCTAGTTTCGAGCTAAATACCTACAATTAGATGATTTATTTCAGATCACGTACTTTCAAATAAAACAATAAAGGATTCTGGTACTTATTTTTCTAATGACTGTGAGACATTCTAGATACCACAGCATAAGCAGACGGACAAACCGATTATGGCACATGCTCTTGACCAACACAAACCTGACATGATAATTTACATAGTACTAGTTTCTACTTGAAATGTGTTACAAAGACACCTGTTGTTCTTATTCATTTGCTGCTATTCCGATATGCCTCTACCTTTATTTCCTTGTGTTTGCACTGACTGGGTCTATGAAAGCAGGGAGCAGGCATGTGTGTCTGTCAAGGCCATGTGCGTTTGGAAGCACTCTCAATGTCCGGTTAACTGTAGAGATATTCAAGCCTGGTAAACTGTTGTCAGATATTCAAGCTTCAGTGTTAGACAGCAAACATTCCATTGGCCGAGGTTGTCCTGCAAATTACAAACGTTTAGTTTTAAATGACCTCATATGCAATCACAGCTTTATCAAATGAAAATTGAAAAAGAAAGAAAAAATGATGCATTTGGATAGCAGGTCCACATGTGAAGTACAGACTGCATGGATGAGTAAGTCCAAACTGCTGGCATGCATTTTGCTAAAGGCAGTGCGTGCAGGAAAACTGCTATTAGCACGTCCATCGTTTTTGAGGTGATTAACATTGCTTTTCTAAGACAGACATCTGTTTTGGACATCTTTTACTTTTAAATCCTATAAATGGTGACCGCTCCATATTATGTGCAATTATTTAAATCTGGATCTTAAAAACATTTTCCTTTGTGCAGGTTTTGATTAAGGATTACAGGTACAGCATCATTTTGTCTTGGCTGCTCATCCATCAGATAAAAATGAATAGCCCATCAAATAAATAGCAAATACCCGGTGTTGTGCAGTGAGCCCAGTCAGCCAAACCCTCTTTGTGAAACAGAAAATCTCAAGTTTGTTTCAACTCTAAGCCAACTAACTGAGTTTTCATTAAACCTGCTTTCTGATACAGGCCCCTGGTTGTACATTTTTAAGTGTTCTAAGTGTTCACTGACCTTTTTTGGCCAACAATGTGGATGTTTACTCAATATGCTTACTAACAGACATGATGAGTACAACTGTGAATTTGTGTGTTTTTAATTATTGTTAGACTGTGTTTGTCTATAATTGTGACTTAGCTCATCAGACCACTATAACAGCTTTGGCTAGGCAACAAAGCTGTAAAAGAGTGATGAGAAAACCAGCAAACAGAAGTGAAAGTAGAAGGAAGGGAAACACAAGGAAAGACCAAGGTAGCTTAAATGTTGTATTATACACAAACACGCACAAACGCACACACGCACGCGCACCCGCACACACACACACACACACACACACACATACATACATAATGGAGTAGCATCAGGAATAGAGTTTGTTTTTTGTTTTTTGCTTTTAATACCCAAAAAAGTCAATTTTACTTGATGCCATATAGAACTCATGGCACTGCTGTATATTCTCTCCTGTTCTCATGAATTTGCTAAGGTACTGTAGAGCAAGACCGTTGTGCTTTGTAGGTCATTAGAAGGACGTTGTAATAGTAGGTGTCATCATCATTGAATCTGATGCCCGAGGACATTATCAGCTCTTCACGATTTCAGCCTGTTATCACACAGCTGTAAATGATAGCGATGGCATGATACCAGTTTTTCTGTACCAATCCAATGTCAACATCCTGTGTTTTAATGTCAACCAATATCAATACTGATCTGATATTTTTTCATTAAAAACCTGCAACAGTAAACATGTTGGTGAATGGTTTGTTTTGGACCAAATAATCTTTTTTTTTTTCTTGCCTGATCTCTCTGGTCCCTCCCAAGGTAGTGCTGGGAAGGTCTCATCAATCTCCCCTCTGCTACTGGCCATCTCATCTCTGCTGATGTTCCCTGAGAAGCAGGTTATTCCTACTGAAAATGACATACAGACAAATTTCAAATTAGCCTAGTGTCCTCAAAGTAAGACCTATACTCCTAAATTTCATTGTACAGAATTAGCTAAAGTATAAAATGCATTGCCATTAAAGTATAGGATCACGACAGTGTAAAACATGTCTATATAAATCTGTGTTGAGATAAAGGGAAAAACACAAAGAAAAAAATAAGTCTTTCAAACCAGACGAATAAATGTCCAAAGAGTGAAATTCAGCACCAGGTGAAAGTTATAGCCACCAAAGATTAAACTTTTTTTTTTCAATCAATATACTTTAAACTAAATGGACCTCTACAAAATAACAAACCTCCATATAATAAATTTGTCAGTTAGCTGGTGCATTTGGACCTCACCATGTTTCTCTTGCACAAGCAGGATTTGATCTACTGCACTTGCACATGAACAGCAAAAATAAATGAAGATATATTTTTACTAATTAGAGGAACAAAATAATGGAGCTATACATCACTCCCATTAGTCCATGGGCTACCATTAAAGGCTTGACCATTGTGGTCAGATACATGCTCTCTAGACTATATGATGTTTTGGAAACATCTTTTTAGTACTAATATATGGTAAATATGCATTTCATTTCATTTTCAGTTCACTGCAGTTCATTTAAAGTCACTCAGCAATCAGTCCCATGACATAACGGGTCATTAAACATTGTCAGTTTTTTCCAATTTAAGAATGATCATTAGACAAAAAATCTATACATTTAATTTCAAATGATCTGAAGTAAGTAAACAATTGACAATGCCTGTAACAAAAGATTCAAATAATGTTAAAGGTGTTGAACCTTCATGAATCATACTGGTCATACTGGTCAAATCTGATTATACTGGTTGACCAGTGTGGTTATTGCTCATGCTGGTCAACTATCTTGTTCTTATCTTATCTGAAGTGTGATGTTTATAGCTACATGCATACAAAATGTGATTTGAAATAAATAACAATCTAATTGTAGGTATTTTGGATTTTAATCATCATTTTTAAGGCTGCCTACAACCTAGCATAAATAAATATGCACGAATAGGTCGGTCTTTCATTCTGTATCACGTATATCATAATAAAACCATGGTAACCGAAAAACTTACTTTTCACTTCCAAAAGACTTGGCGCTGATCTCAGAAGTCCATCTCCTCCCCGTGTCCTCTGCAAACAGCCATTCTGTTGTTGTGGCAAACTTCCATTGTGTTGTGACTGGATTTGCAGCACTTCTGAAGTTGCGTAAGTTTTCCTGAATTTGCACTGGGTTGTGTTGTCATTTTGATGAATTTGCTTTGTGTATTTGCGGCACGTTTGTGAAATGTATCACAAGTGTTGTCATTTTGATGAATGTGCTTTATGTATTTACAGCGCGATGGGTCTTCCTGGCAACCGTAGTGGGTGTGGAGCGTGAATCCACCTCCAACTTTGATGTAAATAATTTTTTTTTCTCTCTTGGGCTTTATGTATATTCTTTAGAAAGGCTCTTCTTTTGCCACGTTTTCAATTAAGCGCACATAAAAAAAACACTCACCACATTCTACAACATTTCTTTTGGCCATCGATTAGGAGTGATGTTGGATACTGCCATTCCTGCCATACATACCAGTTTGTTGGAAAACCAAATCAGGTGATTACTGTCGGCCAAACAGCACTAATCTAAATTCTACCAATGCCAAAAGAAGATGACCTTAAGTTGACTGAATAGTGACGAGCAAATGAATCAAGTTTAGACAGACTAACAAACTGGGTATCTGACAAACATATAAAATAAGATGTTATTCTAAGTACAATATTCTTCTCGTGAGGGGTTCTAGACTTGTAGTTACTTCTGTTTGAAATGACTCTGCTGAAATCAGTTTTTAACTACTGATCTCAGGGGTGGAATAAGCAGGAAAGGCTCAACAGATGTGTTCATGCAAATTTATAGCTTCTTTGTCTCAGTCTTAGGCTTTGATTGTGTCAGGCATTTACCTCGAGTTACCTTACAAAACATAAATTAATTCAGTATAGTACATTAAAAGAACAGAAAGAGGGAAACAAAACAACTGGAACACAAGAGCAAAGTTAAATACTGATATTTGGGGATAGGTGATAATTGTCTTTTAAGCCATAATAGGTTGGAACATTTTTGTCATACTAATTTCACCTGAGCACTTAGTCTACACATTTATAAATACAAAGAAAGAGTTCTTACAAACAATATAAAGCACACTACTAATTTTTCATATATAAACTGGCTTCTCCTACTACTAACTCAGAAGCACTTTGCTTACACAGCTGATGAAAGACCTCAAAAACATTTCATTACTCAAAGACAAAACATTAGAGAATATTCAAGGAAAACAGACAATGGTTCAAGGCAGATATGACTATGCAATATTTCAAACATCTATGTGCAAATGATTTATTTCAAAGCTTAAGGTTTTGATCACAGAAATCAGGAGTGAAAGACAAGTTAGAGAAAATGTTTATTTGAGGATATGCTATTTAATTTGGGAAGTTCATTGTAGGGAAACATTCGGGAAATTAATGTAGTCTATCCTGTCCACATCTTGGTCAAGGCTGGTGAAGCTGCTTCAAGGCTGAGTGGAATCTTGATCCGCATCTAAGTATTTTTCTGTGCTTGGACTGAAATAGTTTACTCCAAGTGCTGAGCCCTTTGGGCGGATCTGAAAAGTGCTGCTCATAGCCTGGGGGCTTGTAATCCGCAGCGTGAGGGTCGCCAAGCATCTCTCTCACCTTGGGTGAGGCGTCCTTGTGTAAGTACTGATAGGGCTTTTTGCCACTGTTGTCACGTATGTTGCAGTTGGCACCATAATCACGCACCAGAACACTCAGGACTGATTCGTGGCTGTGAATAGCAGCCATGTGTAGTGGGGTGTAGCCGTCGTAGCTCTTGATGTTAACGTCAACCCCTGGCCCACCTTGCTGTGAAAGAAGAAGGATCTTGCGCACTATTTCACTGTTTCCTTGTTTAGCAGCCCAGTGAAGTACTGTGAAGCCAGAAATGAAGTTTCTCTTCTCTGCCAGCTTGATGTCCTGGAGCAGAAGCTGGCAGATTTGATCCTGCTGTCCTGCAGCACACTTCACAAGCCACTCATGTTCTCTTGGCCCTAGAGGGAAGATGACTGACTGCTTTGTATCCACACCTGGTTTGGTGTCTTTGTTGACCCTTTTCAGGGCTGGTGAAGCAGGTGCCACAGAGTGCCTCTGCTTGGTCCTGGCTGATCTGTACAAGTCATATCCATCAGTCACTTCACTTAGACATGCTGCCACAGTCCTTTCAGTTCGTTCATGGGCCATCTTCAAATCTGCCGGAGCAAGTATCATTACTTCTGGATATATATAGAACACATATTGTATGTACTACATACAGCCTGACAAGAGCCTAAAACCTTGTAATAGACTAATAATGCACTAATACTTCAAGTGGTGTTGCATATTTTAAATGAGAGTTTTAGTCACTGCTGATCAAAGGATAAAAGCATTTTCAATAAGTCAGTTTTTGTCCCTTATTGTAAAGATTATTTAGTTTACTGTTTTTTTATACATGAGATTTAAATTAATCCTTTTAGAAAGGCAAGGCCAAAAAGCAGAAAAAATAATCAAATATCCATACCAACTGTAGGACGTTTTTTCCACTCTATCTTCAATTTTTTTAGATTCCACTTCTGCTTTCCTCTTTTGCTTTTCTTTATTAAGTCTCTCCTGGATTCCACCTCCTTTGTATCAATATATTCATTCTCGATACCTCCAGCACACCAGCTCCAGAAACGCCTCATTGTTCAATCTGTCCTCTTCAGTGTCTTTCCACAGACTGATCTGTAAAGGTGTTCATGGGATTCCACTCATGTGTGACATTATGACACGGGACAGAGGGGGTTCTAAAGTTCCAAGAGTGGAGATGAGTTGTTTTTCTTTGAATTTCCTAATTTAATTGCTGCCATAGCAACAACTGACAATGCAAACAGATATGTCATTAATGCAGCGACTCTAACAGATTCCTCAACCTGGATTGATTAACCATGTATGGCTCACCACCGGAGACTGTGATACATATAACATTCCAAAGTGTACTTAATTCTGAGCAAAATCTAACTAGCCTCATTACTGCTGAACTATGAGGGCCCGTTTAAAGAGAAATCAGGGAAACTGTACTTGCACATACATATGAAACATTTTCACATAAATAGCCTACTATTTACATTTGTGCATAATAATTTAAACTTGCATATACATGCACTTGCACATTCAATCATTGATGCGTAAACACAGAGTTGCACTATGCTTGTGTGTGTATGAGTGTGGCTGCTGTCACAGAACGTTTGCCTCCTGCGAGTCACACGGTTTGGCCTGCCACGTGACTTGGGAGTATATGTTTATGGCCATGCCTGCACACACCTGTACCTCATCTTGTTTGTGTATTTAAACCCTTGTTAGTGCGTACAGTATTGTTGATCATTGTTGGTGTAGCCTGTGGATGTCAAGATTAGTCTCGTTATTGTTAAACGTATTCATGTTCATGTTATATGTGAGTGCCGTTATGTTGTATGCAATAAATGTTCGTCCATGTCGATTGAGTCTGTGCATCCTGCTCCCTGCCCTCGGTACTCAGGCCACCTCGTTACAGCTGCGTGTGTGTAAAACAATTTTCAGGGTGCCAGAAGTCATTTCATTGTAACAGCAAGGCAGATATTTAACATGTTTACAGTGTGCATAATAGACAGAGGAAGACTGTTGAACTATTAATATTAGGACAGTTATGACGTTTGTGTAATACGTAATGCTTTCTATCTATAAAGTAGTGCTTCTCTTAATGACAAATGTAACTGTTTTCCCATATATAATTGTGTGCTTTATATTGTTTGTAAGAACTTTTCTTCTCATTTAGAAATATGTGGACTAAGTGATCAGTTTGTCTTATTATTTAATATGCTCAGTCTCACTATTGTTGGCAGATTTCATCACATTATTACGAATGTGGATACGTTATCTTATAATTATAAGCAGTGTGAGATGTGAAGCTAAGTGAATTACATGTGCAGAATTTCTAACAATACCCTGTTTTGTATAGGCTGGCTAGCTGACCACTTAGTAAAATTAAATGTGATTGCTGAGCTTGTTGTAGGTGAGTCAATTTAATTTGACTTCATTGTGTTTAATTTTTAACTCAGATGCATTAATCTGAATATTTTGTGTTCTACCTGCAAGCAAATGCTGACTTAAGCTGTTTTATAGTTAGCTTGAAATAATTGAGGTTCATCGCTGGGTGCTGTTCATTTTTTAATTTTTTTTTGTATTATTGATCAGGAAAAAAAACTACAATGGATGAGATGGACGTTTTCTATGTATGATATGAAATTTGAGTATATGAGTGAATGTTACTCTGTAAATGTATAAGAATATGTAGATAAGATTATTATGAGATCATTATTTATACTCAAACGACTACACTATATGACAACAGCTTCCTTTAATTTATATATTTTATTATATTGTTATTATGGAAGAAGTTGTAACATTTACTGGGAGGTGCATGGCAGAGCGAGACATACCTCCTGTGGGCTTGCTAGCTGACCCCTCAGTGAAATTAAATGTGGTTGCTGAACTTGTTATAGTGTGGAAAATAAAAGGAAACCCCTTTTATTCACAACCTGGTGTACATCATTGAGTGGGACGGAACACAGAGGTCCCACTAGCTACTATTTTACATTCCCATTCAACCTAATGACATTCTATATAATACAACTCTAGTTTCGAGCTAAATACCTACAATTAGATGATTTATTTCAGATCACGTACTTTCAAATAAAACAATAAAGGATTCTGGTACTTATTTTTCTAATGACTGTGAGACATTCTAGATACCACAGCATAAGCAGACGGACAAACCGATTATGGCACATGCTCTTGACCAACACAAACCTGACATGATAATTTACATAGTACTAGTTTCTACTTGAAATGTGTTACAAAGACACCTGTTGTTCTTATTCATTTGCTGCTATTCCGATATGCCTCTACCTTTATTTCCTTGTGTTTGCACTGACTGGGTCTATGAAAGCAGGGAGCAGGCATGTGTGTCTGTCAAGGCCATGTGCGTTTGGAAGCACTCTCAATGTCCGGTTAACTGTAGAGATATTCAAGCCTGGTAAACTGTTGTCAGATATTCAAGCTTCAGTGTTAGACAGCAAACATTCCATTGGCCGAGGTTGTCCTGCAAATTACAAACGTTTAGTTTTAAATGACCTCATATGCAATCACAGCTTTATCAAATGAAAATTGAAAAAGAAAGAAAAAATGATGCATTTGGATAGCAGGTCCACATGTGAAGTACAGACTGCATGGATGAGTAAGTCCAAACTGCTGGCATGCATTTTGCTAAAGGCAGTGCGTGCAGGAAAACTGCTATTAGCACGTCCATCGTTTTTGAGGTGATTAACATTGCTTTTCTAAGACAGACATCTGTTTTGGACATCTTTTACTTTTAAATCCTATAAATGGTGACCGCTCCATATTATGTGCAATTATTTAAATCTGGATCTTAAAAACATTTTCCTTTGTGCAGGTTTTGATTAAGGATTACAGGTACAGCATCATTTTGTCTTGGCTGCTCATCCATCAGATAAAAATGAATAGCCCATCAAATAAATAGCAAATACCCGGTGTTGTGCAGTGAGCCCAGTCAGCCAAACCCTCTTTGTGAAACAGAAAATCTCAAGTTTGTTTCAACTCTAAGCCAACTAACTGAGTTTTCATTAAACCTGCTTTCTGATACAGGCCCCTGGTTGTACATTTTTAAGTGTTCTAAGTGTTCACTGACCTTTTTTGGCCAACAATGTGGATGTTTACTCAATATGCTTACTAACAGACATGATGAGTACAACTGTGAATTTGTGTGTTTTTAATTATTGTTAGACTGTGTTTGTCTATAATTGTGACTTAGCTCATCAGACCACTATAACAGCTTTGGCTAGGCAACAAAGCTGTAAAAGAGTGATGAGAAAACCAGCAAACAGAAGTGAAAGTAGAAGGAAGGGAAACACAAGGAAAGACCAAGGTAGCTTAAATGTTGTATTATACACAAACACGCACAAACGCACACACGCACGCGCACCCGCACACACACACACACACACACACACACATACATACATAATGGAGTAGCATCAGGAATAGAGTTTGTTTTTTGTTTTTTGCTTTTAATACCCAAAAAAGTCAATTTTACTTGATGCCATATAGAACTCATGGCACTGCTGTATATTCTCTCCTGTTCTCATGAATTTGCTAAGGTACTGTAGAGCAAGACCGTTGTGCTTTGTAGGTCATTAGAAGGACGTTGTAATAGTAGGTGTCATCATCATTGAATCTGATGCCCGAGGACATTATCAGCTCTTCACGATTTCAGCCTGTTATCACACAGCTGTAAATGATAGCGATGGCATGATACCAGTTTTTCTGTACCAATCCAATGTCAACATCCTGTGTTTTAATGTCAACCAATATCAATACTGATCTGATATTTTTTCATTAAAAACCTGCAACAGTAAACATGTTGGTGAATGGTTTGTTTTGGACCAAATAATCTTTTTTTTTTTCTTGCCTGATCTCTCTGGTCCCTCCCAAGGTAGTGCTGGGAAGGTCTCATCAATCTCCCCTCTGCTACTGGCCATCTCATCTCTGCTGATGTTCCCTGAGAAGCAGGTTATTCCTACTGAAAATGACATACAGACAAATTTCAAATTAGCCTAGTGTCCTCAAAGTAAGACCTATACTCCTAAATTTCATTGTACAGAATTAGCTAAAGTATAAAATGCATTGCCATTAAAGTATAGGATCACGACAGTGTAAAACATGTCTATATAAATCTGTGTTGAGATAAAGGGAAAAACACAAAGAAAAAAATAAGTCTTTCAAAGCGGACGAATAAATGTCCAAAGAGTGAAATTCAGCACCAGGTGAAAGTTATAGCCACCAAAGATTAAACTTTTTTTTTTCAATCAATATACTTTAAACTAAATGGACCTCTACAAAATAACAAACCTCCATATAATAAATTTGTCAGTTAGCTGGTGCATTTGGACCTCACCATGTTTCTCTTGCACAAGCAGGATTTGATCTACTGCACTTGCACATGAACAGCAAAAATATATGAAGATATATTTTTACTAATTAGAGGAACAAAATAATGGAGCTATACATCACTCCCATTAGTCCATGGGCTACCATTAAAGGCTTGACCATTGTGGTCAGATACATGCTCTCTAGACTATATGATGTTTTGGAAACATCTTTTTAGTACTAATATATGGTAAATATGCATTTCATTTCATTTTCAGTTCACTGCAGTTCATTTAAAGTCACTCAGCAATCAGTCCCATGACATAACGGGTCATTAAACATTGTCAGTTTTTTCCAATTTAAGAATGATCATTAGACAAAAAATCTATACATTTAATTTCAAATGATCTGAAGTAAGTAAACAATTGACAATGCCTGTAACAAAAGATTCAAATAATGTTAAAGGTGTTGAACCTTCATGAATCATACTGGTCATACTGGTCAAATCTGATTATACTGGTTGACCAGTGTGGTTATTGCTCATGCTGGTCAACTATCTTGTTCTTATCTTATCTGAAGTGTGATGTTTATAGCTACATGCATACAAAATGTGATTTGAAATAAATAACAATCTAATTGTAGGTATTTTGGATTTTAATCATCATTTTTAAGGCTGCCTACAACCTAGCATAAATAAATATGCACGAATAGGTCGGTCTTTCATTCTGTATCACGTATATCATAATAAAACCATGGTAACCGAAAAACTTACTTTTCACTTCCAAAAGACTTGGCGCTGATCTCAGAAGTCCATCTCCTCCCCGTGTCCTCTGCAAACAGCCATTCTGTTGTTGTGGCAAACTTCCATTGTGTTGTGACTGGATTTGCAGCACTTCTGAAGTTGCGTAAGTTTTCCTGAATTTGCACTGGGTTGTGTTGTCATTTTGATGAATTTGCTTTGTGTATTTGCGGCACGTTTGTGAAATGTATCACAAGTGTTGTCATTTTGATGAATGTGCTTTATGTATTTACAGCGCGATGGGTCTTCCTGGCAACCGTAGTGGGTGTGGAGCGTGAATCCACCTCCAACTTTGATGTAAATAATTTTTTTTTCTCTCTTGGGCTTTATGTATATTCTTTAGAAAGGCTCTTCTTTTGCCACGTTTTCAATTAAGCGCACATAAAAAAAACACTCACCACATTCTACAACATTTCTTTTGGCCATCGATTAGGAGTGATGTTGGATACTGCCATTCCTGCCATACATACCAGTTTGTTGGAAAACCAAATCAGGTGATTACTGTCGGCCAAACAGCACTAATCTAAATTCTACCAATGCCAAAAGAAGATGACCTTAAGTTGACTGAATAGTGACGAGCAAATGAATCAAGTTTAGACAGACTAACAAACTGGGTATCTGACAAACATATAAAATAAGATGTTATTCTAAGTACAATATTCTTCTCATGAGGGGTTCTAGACTTGTAGTTACTTCTGTTTGAAATGACTCTGCTGAAATCAGTTTTTAACTACTGATCTCAGGGGTGGAATAAGCAGGAAAGGCTCAACAGATGTGTTCATGCAAATTTATAGCTTCTTTGTCTCAGTCTTAGGCTTTGATTGTGTCAGGCATTTACCTCGAGTTACCTTACAAAACATAAATTAATTCAGTATAGTACATTAAAAGAACAGAAAGAGGGAAACAAAACAACTGGAACACAAGAGCAAAGTTAAATACTGATATTTGGGGATAGGTGATAATTGTCTTTTAAGCCATAATAGGTTGGAACATTTTTGTCATACTAATTTCACCTGAGCACTTAGTCTACACATTTATAAATACAAAGAAAGAGTTCTTACAAACAATATAAAGCACACTACTAATTTTTCATATATAAACTGGCTTCTCCTACTACTAACTCAGAAGCACTTTGCTTACACAGCTGATGAAAGACCTCAAAAACATTTCATTACTCAAAGACAAAACATTAGAGAATATTCAAGGAAAACAGACAATGGTTCAAGGCAGATATGACTATGCAATATTTCAAACATCTATGTGCAAATGATTTATTTCAAAGCTTAAGGTTTTGATCACAGAAATCAGGAGTGAAAGACAAGTTAGAGAAAATGTTTATTTGAGGATATGCTATTTAATTTGGGAAGTTCATTGTAGGGAAACATTCGGGAAATTAATGTAGTCTATCCTGTCCACATCTTGGTCAAGGCTGGTGAATCTGTCCTGCAGCACACTTCACAAGCCACTCATGTTCTCTTGGCCCTAGAGGGAAGATGACTGACTGCTTTGTATCCACACCTGGTTTGGTGTCTTTGTTGACCCTTTTCAGGGCTGGTGAAGCAGGTGCCACAGAGTGCCTCTGCTTGGTCCTGGCTGATCTGTACAAGTCATATCCATCAGTCACTTCACTTAGACATGCTGCCACAGTCCTTTCAGTTCGTTCATGGGCCATCTTCAAATCTGCCGGAGCAAGTATCATTACTTCTGGATATATATAGAACACATATTGTATGTACTACATACAGCCTGACAAGAGCCTAAAACCTTGTAATAGACTAATAATGCACTAATACTTCAAGTGGTGTTGCATATTTTAAATGAGAGTTTTAGTCACTGCTGATCAAAGGATAAAAGCATTTTCAATAAGTCAGTTTTTGTCCCTTATTGTAAAGATTATTTAGTTTACTGTTTTTTTATACATGAGATTTAAATTAATCCTTTTAGAAAGGCAAGGCCAAAAAGCAGAAAAAATAATCAAATATCCATACCAACTGTAGGACGTTTTTTCCACTCTATCTTCAATTTTTTTAGATTCCACTTCTGCTTTCCTCTTTTGCTTTTCTTTATTAAGTCTCTCCTGGATTCCACCTCCTTTGTATCAATATATTCATTCTCGATACCTCCAGCACACCAGCTCCAGAAACGCCTCATTGTTCGATCTGTCCTCTTCAGTGTCTTTCCACAGACTGATCTGTAAAGGTGTTCATGGGATTCCACTCATGTGTGACATTATGACACGGGACAGAGGGGGTTCTAAAGTTCCAAGAGTGGAGATGAGTTGTTTTTCTTTGAATTTCCTAATTTAATTGCTGCCATAGCAACAACTGACAATGCAAACAGATATGTCATTAATGCAGCGACTCTAACAGATTCCTCAACCTGGATTGATTAACCATGTATGGCTCACCACCGGAGACTGTGATACATATAACATTCCAAAGTGTACTTAATTCTGAGCAAAATCTAACTAGCCTCATTACTGCTGAACTATGAGGGCCCGTTTAAAGAGAAATCAGGGAAACTGTACTTGCACATACATATGAAACATTTTCACATAAATAGCCTACTATTTACATTTGTGCATAATAATTTAAACTTGCATATACATGCACTTGCACATTCAATCATTGATGCGTAAACACAGAGTTGCACTATGCTTGTGTGTGTATGAGTGTGGCTGCTGTCACAGAACGTTTGCCTCCTGCGAGTCACACGGTTTGGCCTGCCACGTGACTTGGGAGTATATGTTTATGGCCATGCCTGCACACACCTGTACCTCATCTTGTTTGTGTATTTAAACCCTTGTTAGTGCGTACAGTATTGTTGATCATTGTTGGTGTAGCCTGTGGATGTCAAGATTAGTCTTGTTATTGTTAAACGTATTCATGTTCATGTTATATGTGAGTGCCGTTATGTTGTATGTAATAAATGTTCGTCCATGTCGATTGAGTCTGTGCATCCTGCTCCCTGCCCTCGGTACTCAGGCCACCTCGTTACAGCTGCGTGTGTGTAAAACAATTTTCAGGGTGCCGGAAGTCATTTCATTGTAACAGCAAGGCAGATATTTAACATGTTTACAGTGTGCATAATAGACAGAGGAAGACTGTTGAACTATTAATATTAGGACAGTTATGACGTTTGTGTAATACGTAATGCTTTCTATCTATAAAGTAGTGCTTCTCTTAATGACAAATGTAACTGTTTTCCCATATATAATTGTGTGCTTTATATTGTTTGTAAGAACTTTTCTTCTCATTTAGAAATATGTGGACTAAGTGATCAGTTTGTCTTATTATTTAATATGCTCAGTCTCACTATTGTTGGCAGATTTCATCACATTATTACGAATGTGGATACGTTATCTTATAATTATAAGCAGTGTGAGATGTGAAGCTAAGTGAATTACATGTGCAGAATTTCTAACAATACCCTGTTTTGTATAGGCTGGCTAGCTGACCACTTAGTAAAATTAAATGTGATTGCTGAGCTTGTTGTAGGTGAGTCAATTTAATTTGATTTCATTGTGTTTAATTTTTAACTCAGATGCATTAATCTGAATATTTTGTGTTCTACCTGCAAGCAAATGCTGACTTAAGCTGTTTTATAGTTAGCTTGAAATAATTGAGGTTCATCGCTGGGTGCTGTTCATTTTTTAATTTTTTTTTGTATTATTGATCAGGAAAAAAAACTACAATGGATGAGATGGACGTTTTCTATGTATGATATGAAATTTGAGTATATGAGTGAATGTTACTCTGTAAATGTATAAGAATATGTAGATAAGATTATTATGAGATCATTATTTATACTCAAACGACTACACTATATGACAACAGCTTCCTTTAATTTATATATTTTATTATATTGTTATTATGGAAGAAGTTGTAACATTTACTGGGAGGTGCATGGCAGAGCGAGACATACCTCCTGTGGGCTTGCTAGCTGACCCCTCAGTGAAATTAAATGTGGTTGCTGAACTTGTTATAGTGTGGAAAATAAAAGGAAACCCCTTTTATTCACAACCTGGTGTACATCATTGAGTGGGACGGAACACAGAGGTCCCACTAGCTACTATTTTACATTCCCATTCAACCTAATGACATTCTATATAATACAACTCTAGTTTCGAGCTAAATACCTACAATTAGATGATTTATTTCAGATCACATACTTTCAAATAAAACAATAAAGGATTCTGGTACTTATTTTTCTAATGACTGTGAGACATTCTAGATACCACAGCATAAGCAGACGGACAAACCGATTATGGCACATGCTCTTGACCAACACAAACCTGACATGATAATTTACATAGTACTAGTTTCTACTTGAAATGTGTTACAAAGACACCTGTTGTTCTTATTCATTTGCTGCTATTCCGATATGCCTCTACCTTTATTTCCTTGTGTTTGCACTGACTGGGTCTATGAAAGCAGGGAGCAGGCATGTGTGTCTGTCAAGGCCATGTGCGTTTGGACGCACTCTCAATGTCCGGTTAACTGTAGAGATATTCAAGCCTGGTAAACTGTTGTCAGATATTCAAGCTTCAGTGTTAGACAGCAAACATTCCATTGGCCAAGGTTGTCCTGCAAATTACAAACGTTTAGTTTTAAATGACCTCATATGCAATCACAGCTTTATCAAATGAAAATTGAAAAAGAAAGAAAAAATGATGCATTTGGATAGCAGGTCCACATGTGAAGTACAGACTGCATGGATGAGTAAGTCCAAACTGCTGGCATGCATTTTGCTAAAGGCAGTGCGTGCAGGAAAACTGCTATTAGCACGTCCATCGTTTTTGAGGTGATTAACATTGCTTTTCTAAGACAGACATCTGTTTTGGACATCTTTTACTTTTAAATCCTATAAATGGTGACCGCTCCATATTATGTGCAATTATTTAAATCTGGATCTTAAAAACATTTTCCTTTGTGCAGGTTTTGATTAAGGATTACAGGTACAGCATCATTTTGTCTTGGCTGCTCATCCATCAGATAAAAATGAATAGCCCATCAAATAAATAGCAAATACCCGGTGTTGTGCAGTGAGCCCAGTCAGCCAAACCCTCTTTGTGAAACAGAAAATCTCAAGTTTGTTTCAACTCTAAGCCAACTAACTGAGTTTTCACTAAACCTGCTTTCTGATACAGGCCCCTGGTTGTACATTTTTAAGTGTTCTAAGTGTTCACTGACCTTTTTTGGCCAACAATGTGGATGTTTACTCAATATGCTTACTAACAGACATGATGAGTACAACTGTGAATTTGTGTGTTTTTAATTATTGTTAGACTGTGTTTGTCTATAATTGTGACTTAGCTCATCAGACCACTATAACAGCTTTGGCTAGGCAACAAAGCTGTAAAAGAGTGATGAGAAAACCAGCAAACAGAAGTGAAAGTAGAAGGAAGGGAAACACAAGGAAAGACCAAGGTAGCTTAAATGTTGTATTATACACAAACACGCACAAACGCACACACGCACGCGCACCCGCACACACACACACACACACACACACACACATACATACATAATGGAGTAGCATCAGGAATAGAGTTTGTTTTTTGTTTTTTTGCTTTTAATACCCAAAAAAGTCAATTTTACTTGATGCCATATAGAACTCATGGCACTGCTGTATATTCTCTCCTGTTCTCATGAATTTGCTAAGGTACTGTAGAGCAAGACCGTTGTGCTTTGTAGGTCATTAGAAGGACGTTGTAATAGTAGGTGTCATCATCATTGAATCTGATGCCCGAGGACATTATCAGCTCTTCACGATTTCAGCCTGTTATCACACAGCTGTAAATGATAGCGATGGCATGATACCAGTTTTTCTGTACCAATCCAATGTCAACATCCTGTGTTTTAATGTCAACCAATATCAATACTGATCTGATATTTTTTCATTAAAAACCTGCAACAGTAAACATGTTGGTGAATGGTTTGTTTTGGACCAAATAATCTTTTTTTTTTTCTTGCCTGATCTCTCTGGTCCCTCCCAAGGTAGTGCTGGGAAGGTCTCATCAATCTCCCCTCTGCTACTGGCCATCTCATCTCTGCTGATGTTCCCTGAGAAGCAGGTTATTCCTACTGAAAATGACATACAGACAAATTTCAAATTAGCCTAGTGTCCTCAAAGTAAGACCTATACTCCTAAATTTCATTGTACAGAATTAGCTAAAGTATAAAATGCATTGCCATTAAAGTATAGGATCACGACAGTGTAAAACATGTCTATATAAATCTGTGTTGAGATAAAGGGAAAAACACAAAGAAAAAAATAAGTCTTTCAAACCGGACGAATAAATGTCCAAAGAGTGAAATTCAGCACCAGGTGAAAGTTATAGCCACCAAAGATTAAACTTTTTTTTTTCAATCAATATACTTTAAACTAAATGGACCTCTACAAAATAACAAACCTCCATATAATAAATTTGTCAGTTAGCTGGTGCATTTGGACCTCACCATGTTTCTCTTGCACAAGCAGGATTTGATCTACTGCACTTGCACATGAACAGCAAAAATAAATGAAGATATATTTTTACTAATTAGAGGAACAAAATAATGGAGCTATACATCACTCCCATTAGTCCATGGGCTACCATTAAAGGCTTGACCATTGTGGTCAGATACATGCTCTCTAGACTATATGATGTTTTGGAAACATCTTTTTAGTACTAATATATGGTAAATATGCATTTCATTTCATTTTCAGTTCACTGCAGTTCATTTAAAGTCACTCAGCAATCAGTCCCATGACATAACGGGTCATTAAACATTGTCAGTTTTTTCCAATTTAAGAATGATCATTAGACAAAAAATCTATACATTTAATTTCAAATGATCTGAAGTAAGTAAACAATTGACAATGCCTGTAACAAAAGATTCAAATAATGTTAAAGGTGTTGAACCTTCATGAATCTGTCCATAGCCATGAGGACATAGAGGTTCCCGGCATTGGTGGTAGGAAAAGGGCCAAGGACGGATGATGGTGACTGTCTCCATGGATGCACTAAAGCAGAGAGACTGAAACAGGGTCTTCACTGTGGTCACAACAGCACACATACAGCTCGACATCAGAGCGCCAATCCAGCCATTAAAATGTCTGCAGCAGCCACTTTCCCACATTGAAGTGCCCCACGCCACACGACTGCGTGATATCAGTACCCCACGCCACACGACTGCCTGATATCAGTACCCCACGCCACACGACTCCCTGATATCAGTACCCCACGCCACACGACTGCCTGATATCAGTACCCCACGCCACACGACTGCCTGATCAGTACCCCACGCCACACAACTGCCTGATATCATACCCTACGCCACACGACTGCCTGATATCAGTACCCCACGCCACACGACTTCGATATCAGTACCCCACGCCACACGACTGCCTGATATCAGTACCCCACGCCACACGACTGCCTGATATCAGTGCCCCGCGCCACACGACTGCCTGATATCAGTACCCCACGCCACACGACTGCCTGATATCAGTACCCCACGCCACACGACTGCCTGATATCAGTACCCCACGCCACACGACTGCCTGATATCAGTACCCCACGCCACACAAATCCCTGATATCAGTACCCTACGCCACACGACTCCCTGATATCAGTACCCCACGCCACACAACTGCCTGATATCAGTACCCCACACTTCTCCCTGACACGAGTGCCCCAAGCCGCACGAATCCGATACAAGTTGTCCACCTAACACTGTCATTCACTCTGACCCTGATCTAACACACCTAACTGTCCCCCACCAATCCCAGTCCATGTTATTTCTTTGGATTTGTGAATTTCTTTACTAATGTCCTACACTTTTTCAATAAATTAAATTACCTCTCAAAGAAACCTCTTCATACAGTTCCAAAATGTCAGATGACAAAATGTTTTGATGAGTGAAAACTGTTGATAAACAGTTAAAGCCAGTATTTGTGCTTGTATTAATATGCCAGATAATTTTTTTTTTTTAATCATCTTCTGAGTATGTGTCACTAAGAACAGCTGGTATATAAAAAATGTAAAAACTTTTAGTAGCTTTTCAGTTCATTTAAATCATTAATCAGGCCAATCAAATCCAACCAAGAGAGAAGCCAACACAACCTGCACTCAGATGAGCTACAGGTCTCTCCAGGTTTGTCCTCCATTAAACCTTTATTAAAACTGTTAACTGTAGTGTATTTTAAGTGTGACAGTGTATCACTGTTTTTAGTGAAATGGGGAAGACTGTTGTCTTCCTTTATTGTGCCTGCATACACCTGTATACAGTCCTCTTTGTGAGACTGCAATTCACCTCGGCATGCTGGATATCAGCTTCTGGGCAAAATCTTAACTGATGGCAACCCATTCTTGCCTAATCAGTGCTTGGAGTTGATCACAGTTTTTGTTTGCTCACCCTCTTTTTGAGGATAGACCACAGGTTCTCAGTGGGATTGAGATCTGGGGAGTTTCCTGGCCATGAACCCAAAATTTCAATTTTTTGTTCACCGAGCCACTTATCACTTTTGCCTTGTGACATGGTGCTCCGTCAAACTGGAAAAAGCGTTTGACAGCGAAGTATGACATCCTAAGATGGCGGCTTCGTAACAAGCAAGTTAACTAGATATCTACCTAGCTAGCTAACTAGCTACTGAAATTCTGGCTCAGGATTAATAGTTATGTCGGTGTTGTGGGGTTTCATAAATTAAATGAATGCTAAGCTTACACTAATAGAGAATAATGCGCAGAATGAAATAGGACTAATGCTTGAATTAATAAAATAATTACTGTATGTCCAGACATGAAACCAGACATAAAAGGAAATGCCCTAGACATGCATATGTGTGATTACGCAAGAAGATATGCGTACGAGATGGTCAAACAGAGGTGACGGCTGAGATGGAAAAGCACAAAAGCAGAAGTGGTGCAAGGCGAGAAAAACTATAAGTCTGTCTGTTGCAAAGTTATGCTTTAGATCTCACTCGCACTGCGTTGTGAAGTGACATCTCCAGAGCTCTGCATTAATAAAAGGCCACAGGGTAACGCAGTGGTTCCTGTCTCTTCTTTCCTGCATCAACGGACACGACAGTGTTAACAAACTAGCAAAGCTTAATTAGCTACCATGTTTAATTCTTTGGAAAGGTGCCATTTACAGCGATATAGATATAGCTCCTTATGTGGTGTTGTGTATCTTAAACGTATTGGTTTGATGGTATAAAAGATTCACTTTTGCTAGCTAATATAGCGTTAACTAGCTCGCTTATAGAACTAGCTAGCAGCAAACGTTCACCATTAACCGAGATCACAAAACTATGTAAAACTAGGAAACACTTTGCTCCATTCGTTGCACACAAGGTTACATTTCAGTAATTTATCATCGATGCTTACTTAATACTTTTGTTTCTCTTATTGATATAACTGGTGTAGAATTTCTGGCAGCCGCGACCCTCATGTTTGTCCAGTGAGAAACAAACTGCGTGGCGGTGCTCATCTCTGCACAACTGAATTATTGAAGTACCTGTTTAGCGCTGACATTTTTTCGGGGACACTGCGTGCATATAACCAGATATGACTTCTTTTTCGTCTTCCGTGTCCGTTTTCTTGTTGATCGTGATTTTTCTTCAAGAGAGTGGAAATCTTCCAATTAGCTCGTCTATCTAGCCAGATATCGCTTTGGACAGGTAAACGTCTGCTGGCCCTAAATGATGGTTTTGGCTGAATGTACACGATAAAGCATCAAACTATTGGGTGTGAAAAAAACGATCACTGTTTATGACAAGACATGGGTTGGAGAGAGAGAGAAAGACGAATTTTGAAACAGTGGGTTTATTACCAGTATTAACAGTATGTGTTCTAGGACATAAGAGGCATCCAATCAATGTGTGTGGTTTCAGTCCTGCAGTGACTCTTGGAGTGGAGAGACAGAGGGAGAACATAGCAATGCAGAGTACAGAGTTGTATATACAAACACAAACATGTGCATACACACTCATGTACACACATATACACATTCACATGCACACACAAACTTACCTGCTGAGCAGAAATAAATGAAAGGTTTAAGATTGGCCAGTAGTTTGACAGCTCACATTCTTTTGATAAGTGGTCTAATTACTGATAATTTGAATGGTTTAGGAACATAGCCAATGTTCAAGGAGGAGTTTATTAAATTTAGTAAAGGTTCAGTTACTTCAGGTAGGATTTCCTTAAGGAAGTGTGAGGGCAGTGACTCTAGTAAGCAAGTGGAGGATTTTGAGCATGAGATCAGAGATGGAGGTTCTGGGTCTTGGATCAGTGTAAAGGATTCTAGAGTCGTTTTGGCTTGGTTGTTCTGATCTCTAAGTAGCTGCTCGATGTCATCTTAATACTATTAATGTTATCTCTAATGTGCTTACTTTTCTCATTAAAGACATTCATGAACTCATTACTACTCTGTGATGTAATCTGAGTATTGGTGTGACTTTTATTTCTAAGTAGATGTGCAATTGTACTAAAAAGAAATATAGGATTATTTTGGTTATTTTCTATTAGGGTCGAGAGATAAGCGGTTGGAGTGTTCATATGTGCTTTTCTGTACTTGAGAAGGCTCTCCTTCCATGCAAGCTGGAAGACTACAAGCTTAGTGCGGCACCATTTATGTTCTATTTTTTGAGTGTTGTACAAATTTTTGTCCATAATTCTTTTATTCTTAAGTGGAGCAACAGCAAAACTGGCCTAAGATCAGTGAAACAAGGATGAACTTGTTCTTTTGACATGCATTTGGGATGTGGTACATTAATTTGTCCACTAGAGGGGGGATGTATTACTGTAGATGTTTTAAAGGGCCAGCGTGTCAATGAATGTTATCAACTTGAGTACAAAAGAGTGACCCCCAGTCATGACCTGAACTTGTCATGTGATGGTAAAACCAATAAAAGGGGGCTTATTTATTAATTTATTTATTCATTCTCTTGTTCTGTGTTCTGCCTGTCAGATGCTGCAGGGTAGGCCGTGGACCCAGAAGCGATAGAGACAGGTGTACTCTGGGTGACCCCAGTTACTGTGGACCGGTAATTCCACCAGGCAGTACACCTCACTGGGAGACTCCTGCAAACAACACATCATATTCTAATATATCACTACATACTACAATATTATATAACATTATAACATGGACTACACACTATAATACATCACACATAATCCCTTCACAAACACACACATGCACACACATCGTGTGCTTGCACACAATCACACACTGTAATGCATTGTTCTTTACATATTTTCTGGAGGACAGAAAGAGCAGCAGTAAATGCTTTGTCAATATTTTATCATCAAAATATCCATATTTTACAGCATAATATAAAACACATAAGTATTGTACTTATCATACAAATACTGCACACATGCCTACTCAGTTATATGTACAGCAGATATTACTTATAGTCGTGTGTGTGTGTGTGTGTGTGTGAATATGTAAAGTATATATAAATACATTAAATACACTAACACCAATAATACATTATTAATAACACTACTAGCATTACAACAGTGCTAACATTATTGGAATAAAAAGTGATGTGTAAATATTTCCATCTTTCTGTGTTTTGGTGAGTGACTGTACAACTTTCTTACAGGAAGTTGGTAGATCTGGATGGTTTCTCCATCTTGGTCATAGGTAAATGTTCCAAGAGGTTTTCCTTCCTCGTTTTCATGTGTCAGTTCAAGGGAAGTGCAGGAGTGTATAAGAATTAGGCTGTGTCACATTACACCCTGGAACCCCTTAAACAGGAGCAGCTCTATCACGAGATGACATTATTAATTAAAACTATTAATTAAAACTATTATTGTGCTTTCATTGGCTACATGTATTTAACATTGGTTAAAATACACTATTTTAAAAACCCACACAGCATAATGCATAAAATTAGATGCACATGCATAACAAAATCATTACAGCAGCCTCAGGCAACATTGGTGTTGTGTGTGTGCGGGTATGTGTATGTTTTTCATGACTCACATGAACGGGGAAGTCCTTTGGAGTGCTGTTTATGTGTCCAGTGGGTGACACGTTACGAGGGATGTGTTCCAAGGTAACGTGGGTAATCTGGACAGGGTAGGACAGAGCGATAACCAGGAAACTTTGGGAACCACGGACCGCCCGGCAGTTAACAGCGTAGACCTCAGGCTGGAGAGAGAGAGCGAGAGAGAGAGAGAGAGAGAGAGAGAGAGAGAGAAGAATTTTGAAACAGTAGGTTTATTATCAGTATGTGTTCTAGGACATAGGAGGCATCCAATAAACGTGTGTGGTTTCGATCCTGCAGTGACTCTTCAGCCAATGAGAGTACTCACATCCAGAGGGGCTCAGACAGATGTGTGAAGGTGGCTGGGATCAATCAGTGTGCAACAGTTGTGCAGTGAGTAAGAGATACCAGTCCCATGCTCCTGTAAAAAATAACACACCTGTCACTAAAGCCCCTGTCAGCTACACACGTCACTAACATGCCAGTCATCAAAAAATCTGTTACCAGTATACCTGCTGTCATTTCCTAACTGCTACCAGCAGACCTGTCAGCTTACACTGCATCAGTACATGTGCGTTTCTGTCATTGTGTCTTTTGTGTGTTGAGTGCAAATTTCTTTCTCCACACGGGAGCTCGGACATGAGATGATTTGAGATGTAGTGACTCAGGAATGCAGACTCACTAAAACCCAGCAAGAGGAGGAAAAGGAGGAGAAGGAGAGCCTTCCTCACACCTGCACTGCGTCTGTGGAGAGACAGAGAGAGAACATGGCTATGCAGAGTGCAGAGTTGCATACACAAACATGCTCATATACACTCACGTACAGACACGCACATATACACGTTCACATGCACACACACGCATGTCCACACACAAATGTACCTGCTGAACAGAAAAACATCAAGCAGAGAGATTCCAGAGGTCAGACTGTACCATGCTGTTCCCATCAACAAGTAGAGCACTGCAAAGGCACGAGCTAAACAAACAAACAATACATCATTCAAACAGGTGATAATGATGATGATAAGGTCTGTTTAATATGGTGAGGAGTGAGCGCTTTTCAGAACCCAAACTCTGCCTCAGCTGAAGCCTGAACAGAACCTGAGAGAAGTTAGATTCTCTGTCTAACTGTCTGTCTCTCTCTCTCTCTCTCTCTCTCTCTCTCTCGCTCGCTCGCTCTCTCTCTGTCTCTCTCTCTCTCTCTCTCATACACACACACACACACACACACTCACTGGACTGTGTGCTCTGTGGGTAGTCGCCATCCTCTGATGAGGATTTTCCTGAGGAGAAGTTTGCTGGCTCTGTGACAAGGTGGGGAGGAGATGATGCCTTTAGCTGTTCCAAAGCTGCCTGGAGGCTGGATCTCAGATGGAAAATCTGACGCTGGTGCTGAGAGTTGATACTGGGGGGACAAAATGCAAAAAGTCCTAAACATTCGCGCAATAAGTGGTTTAATGAGTGAGCTGAGATAAAGGAAGAGAAAAGGCCCTCTTACTTCTTCACTTTAACTCGCAGTGCCTGCATATTTCTTTGAAGTGTCTGCACACACAAAAACACAAATACACACACAGTCATTTCAGAGAATAATATCTGATATTGGTGCTGTCACACCCTTTTTTGCATTTTTTTACATTTTTAGTTCAAGTGCCAATTCATTACAGTAATTTACAAGTACTAAAGTAATTCTCTGGCTGGTATTGTCATCTAAGTGATACATTATTTTTTATTTCAGGATATCTTGCTTTACTCATTTGTTTTGTATTCTGTATTCTGCTGGATGATACTGTAGAGTGATTTTATTATATTGTACACCTGACAGTCCACACCATTCATTTGAAAAATAATCCTTTGTGCTCCAATGAATTATTATGACTCTCTCCCTCTCTGACTGTTTCTCATATTCTTTCTCTCACTCTTTTCCTCTCTCTCTCTCTCTTTCATTTTCTCACCAGCATGGCCTCCATGTTTCTCGCTCTGTCCTCAGACCACTTCATCATCTCGTCCCTAATAGCTGACAACTTCACACTGAGCACATGATTCTGCAAGCAGCACCAGAGAGAGAGAGAGAGAGAGAGAGAGAGAGAGAAAGCAAGAAAGAGAAGAATGTTGAAATAGTGGATTTATTACCTGTGAGTAGTATAAAACAGTATTTGTTCTAGGACATAGGAGGCATCCAATAAATGTGTGTGGTGTCAGTCCTCCAGTGACTCTTCAACCAATGAGAGTACTCACATCCAGAGGGGCTTGGACAGGTGTGTTGAGCTGCGTGGGATCAACTGTGGTCTTTTCTTCAGTGTCTAACATTTGAGTACTGACAAAAGGGTACCAGTACCATGCTCCTGTAAAAAATAACACACCTGTCACTAAAGCACCTGTCAGCTACACACGTCACTAACGCTGTAGTCATCAAATCATCTGTTACGAATACACCTGCCGTCGTTTACTAACTGTTCCAGCACACCTGTTATCTTACACTGCATCGGTACATGTGTGTTTCTGTCTTTGTGCTTTTTGTGTGCTGCATGTAAATTTTTTTCACCACACAGGAGCTCGGACATGAGATGATTTGAAATGTAGTGACTCAGAAAAGCACTCACCAAAAAGCAGCAAGAGGAGGAAGAGGAGGAGGAGGAGGATAGCCTTCCTCACACCTGCAGTGTGTCTGTGGAGAGACAGAGGGAGAACATAGCAATGCAGAGTACAGCGTTGTCTATACAAACACAAACATGCACATACACACTCGTGTACACACATATACACATTCACATGCACACACAAACTTACCTGCTGAGCAGAAAAACATTAAGTGGAGAGATTTCAGAGGTCAGGCTGTGCCATGCTGTTCCCAGCCACCGGTAGAGCAATACAAAGGCACGAGCTAAACAAACAAACAATACATCATTAAAACAAGTGATAATGATGCTTTTTCCACAATAACCACAAAATACAGCAGAAGGTAAACGTTTCATGAAAACATGGGACAAGCTGATGCTACTGCAGTACTAATTTACTACTGCTTTAGCATTGTTTTAGTATAACTATAGTATAGTTTTAGAATAGCTTTAGAATAGCGTTAATGCCGCTTTAACACTGCTTTAGTAACAGTTCAATGAAGTACAATGAAGCAAATTCAATCTGACTAGGGGAGTTGGAGATGGAATTTAAGTATCTGGTGCACAAGAGGTATATGATGAGTATTAGGTATATGGTGAGTATTAAGTAAATTAATTGATGTATTGACAATCTGTTTAAAAAGTTTATTACAGTAATACTAATTTAGTACATACATGGCTATAATACATACAGAGTTCCATGAATGTGTGTGTGTGTGTGTGTGTGTGTGTGTGTGGGTAAGAAGAAACACTGATTATAGCTTCTCATAAACTGGTTATAAACAGTTGAATATGAAATCAGCATTGACCTGTAAATTCGGCCTCCGTGATGAGCTCACTGGAGTATGGGCCATGTGATTGGCTGAGGCTGCCATCATGGCTTGAGGTGTGGGAGGACTTGACCAGCCTGCGGTTGCCTGCCTTCCTCTTAAAGACCCTGCAGAGAAACAGAGACAGAAACAGAGAAAGAGGAATAGGCAGAGGCAGAGAAATAGGGAGGGTGAGAAAGAGGCTGATGTACACCAAATACACGTGCACTCCTACACACACACACATAAACACACACACACACGTGTATGCACACACACCTGAAGGGGGTCTCTTTGTAAGAGATGGGTCGAGTAGATCCATTAGAACAGGCTCCTGCAGCGTCATCATTGTGGGGGTAGTACCCACTTGTTAGTAAACGTGCACTGCGCCTTGACATCTCTGCATGAAGAGATAATTAATTAATCAGTCAACCAATCAGTCAGTTAAAATGATCTAATGTTTTCATTTATTCATATAGGAATAAATATATTCCTATATTCCAGGAATATAGGCATGAAGTTCCATCTGAACGTTACATTAATGAATAGGACATACACTAAAATGTACTTACTAAATAATTCAATTTTATTTAAATAGCATGGGAGTCAGACTCAGAATCGTCCTTTGCTGCGATTCATGAATGGCTTCTCTGCAGGCTGAATAAGCGTGGTTTTCCTAGATAAGAATCTAGTCCTGGCCTAATCCAGAACTAAACAGTAGTGCCATCTCTGAAGTGTTGCGGTAGCGGGTGGTAGTGATGGGGGAGTGGCTAATGGTGGTGGAGGGTGGGAGGTGGTAGTGCTTGTGGTGAAGGGGAGGAGTGGGTGGTGGTGGGGGCAGTTCTGGGGGTAGATGAAAGCTTTACATGCACTTAGTTTGCTACTCACGTCATTCAATTTTGGCTTCACAGGAAGGCATTCAGTCAAATAATAGAGAATCTACCGTCCACTATAGCCAACTAGCTAACACAATTACAATAAATAATAATAACAAATAATAGAGAATCTACCACCTGCTATCGCTATCTAGCTAACAATATAAAAATAAATAATGATAACAAATAACAGAGAATCTACCGCCCGCTATAGCTAGCTAGCTAACAAAGTGACAATAAATAATAATAACAAATAACAGATAATCTACCGCCCGCTATAGCTAGCTAGCTAACAAAATAAAAATAAATAATGATAACAAATAACAGAGAATCTACCGCCCGCTATAGCTAGCTAGCTAACAAAGTGACAATAAATAATAATAACAAATAATGGTGAATCTACCGCCCGCTATAGCTAGCTAGCTAACAAAGTGACAATAAATAATAATAACAAATAATGGTGAATCTACCGCCCGCTATAGCTAGCTAGCTAACAAAGTGCAGATAGCCAGCACAGCATTGTTCCAAAGCTTCTCCGCATCAACAACAAATAATTATCTTACTGGCCAAACCGACTTATTTTGCACAGCGAAATAGATTAATTAAAAGACGCAGCCTTTGAGCAAAAGTAATGTGCGTGCAGAGGCAGATGAAAAGGCGATAGCTGTCCAGGATGGGGTTTGACAGTTGCCAAAAACTCCTCCTTTTGCGTCGCATTTGGTTGTTTTTAAATGATCAGACTGGCACGACATTAACGCGCTTAATCTAATAATGCTCGCTCCCTAACGGTGGAGTATAAAGGAACTGCACATGCAAAGGTTTACAGAATCTAAACTCATTTTTCTTTCTTGTAGGGGCAGGAATATTTTTGAATTTCAAAGTAACTGCATTACGACTCTGTTTACTTAGCCAAATTACACGTCAAAATGTATTGGATTAAATATTTGTGATGAAGGATTTAAAATGTATACAATCTGAACACATTTAGTGCAGTACTTTTTAGTGCACGTACCTTTCAGCTGGGTTTGTTATCGATAAAGCCACCGACAAGAATGAAGATTGTTTAGTGTTTTGGTTTAAATGCTTAGCACATATCATATAGTTGCGTGACTTAGTTTACTACGTAATAATGATCAGTTACACAAAAACTCGGTATCTCAGGCAACTTTAGAACCTTTGAGAGTGCATACAAGAATTGAATACATGAAATATACTAGGTTTTATTTCTCTTGAATAATTTCTGTTAAAATAGGATGTAACATTATGAGTGGAATTATAAACAAAACAAAAGAAAAAACAATGTTTACACAGCCTGTTTGTTGGCCGACCCGACTCGGAAGAAAGATCAGAAACACCAGTTAGAGCTATGTGGAAGAGACTATTCTTTGCACTTTCAGCAGTCTTAGATGGCAAAGATTTGAATTAAGGTACTCCGTTACCTTAGGTTAACTTAAGTTCATTTGAAATTAATCTCACAGATGTCATTTTACCTGTCGCTCATCCGTAGATAGAAAATTGCCACATTTATGCATTTATACAATAATAGTACTTTGCTATTAAAATGAAATTATGCCATCATTGTTAGTCATGGCGTTTTGTTTGAGTTTTATATTTTGTTCTTGACCGCAGGGATTCATCTTCAGGCCAAAGGTGAAAGTACGTTTTGACTCAGTGAGTGTGCACACACGTGTCTGTCGGTGTTGTTGAACGTGGCTCTGTGGGACTCCAGGTTGTGGCGCATATTTATGTTAGCGCATCCGTGAACCAGCAGTAAACACTGATCCACTGCTCAAACTGAAGCTGCGGTTGGGACAACTGTCCTCGACTGATCAATTTTACTAGAAAGACCCATTTGTCCAGTAAGCAGGGCATGCTAGAGAGAGAGAAGGGTAAGAGGACGTGCAAGTTTTTCTTCTTTTTTTTTTTTTAGCAGTGGTGCTGTTGGTGGTGGTGGGGGCTGTAGTTGGTGCAGATATGAGTTAAATAGATGTTGCTCATACCGTATATGAATAAAAATATGTTTTAAAAAATTCTCCAGTGTGTAAAACCTTAACGATGTCGCTGAAATAAGCAGACTTCTTAAAACAGGACAGCCTGGACACTGAAGAAGGAACCACACAAAAAATAAACATTAATGTGCAATTTGTTATATGATATACTGGAAGAACACTTTGAAAGCCAATACTGTGCAATTAGAGAAGCTGACCAAGTGCAAGGAAGACCTGGTTAACTGTAGAGATATTCAAGCCTGGTTAACTGTTGTCAGATATTCGCTCAGCAAACATTCCATTGGTTGAGGTTGTCCTGGAAATTACTAATTTTGTAGGCTTATATTACCACATATGCAATCACAGCTTTATCAAATGAAAATGGAAAAAAGAAAGAAAAAAATGATGCATTTGGATAGCAAGTCCACATGTGAAGTACAGACTGCATGGATGAGTAACTCCAAACTGTTGGCACGCATTCTGCTAAAGGCAGTGGGTGCAGGAAAACTGCTATTAACACATCCATCATTTTTGAGGTGATTAACATTGCTTTTCTAAGACAGACATCTGTTTTTTTCATCTTTTACTTTTACATCCAATAAATGGGGACTGCTCCATATTCTGTGCTCCATATTTCACAGTTTTCACTAAACCCACTTTGTGAAACAGGCCCCTGGGTGTACATTTTTAAATCTAAATGTGCACTGACCTTTTCTGGCCAACACTGTGGATGTTTACTCACTGCGCTTAATAACAGACATGATCAGTACAACTGTGCATTTGTGTGTGTTTATCTATCAAGGTAGACTGTGTTTGTCTATAATTGTGACTTAGCTCATTGTTAGATACTGGAGCCTTTCTGTCTTCAGGCACCCAACACAAGCTCTCTGCCTATCAGCCATGACATGACTGCTTGACTGCGAGCTGGTCACCCGAGGTCATCCACTCCCTCTTCTTGTCTCCTTTACCCCTCCCTTTCTGATCTCTCTTTCCCTGTCTCTCTCTAAACACAGGAGTGGCTCGTGGCTGGCATGCGAGCAGCTTGTGGCTCGTTTATGCAGAGAACATCTAATCTTTACTAACCTTGTCTTTTTCGTTTTTATGTAGACCCTTAGAACATGCCTCACTTTTCCCCGTCATCCTGTAGATTTAGATAGTAGATACAGGACACATATATACTCTGTGCTTCCCTCAATAAAGTGGAACTCTCTTGATTCACTACCCTGGTGTCAGTGTCTCTTGACTTCCCCAGATCGATCCGACTACAGAGGATGGAGGGCATAGGGTAACTTGGAAGAGATCAGACCTGAAGGACTGGTCACTTTGAACCAGTTTCTAACAGTGTTGGTCAGAAGTGGGATACTGTGCAGGTAAGTGACAGCCTAATATTTAATGTGTCTTCTTCCTGCTCAATATCTCTGTGCTTAAATTTAGTTTAAATTTAGTTTAGATGCGTTTTTATCTCAAATAAGGTGGAAGAAGTCTCGTCCATTAGTACGAGCTGAATGTTGAATTTTGTATTTGTTATCCTGCCTGTTGAAAAGGTGGAGGAAGTCTCATCTATTGGCACGAGTTGAATTTTGTGTACACTGTGTAAAGATTTGTTATCCTGCCTGAGACTTATTGAAACACAATTTACTGTTTATTGGTGAACCCTCCCTCCTCTGTACCTATTTGAGAGCTCTTTGTATAGTTGTATACTGGTTGTGATTTTGTTGGGTGACCCATGGGTTCCGTTGTTGGTTATGTAAAACCCAAAAAAGGGGAAACCCCAAAGGATTGGATGTTTCGGTGTGGTTTGAGCTCACATTGTGAGCTGTACATTGATAGTCTGGCTGGTTGGACTGAATGTGCTGGGTTTAGACACTATCCATGTACAGGCTCGTTTGAAAGGGAGTTTATAGTGCTTAGTGCTATGTTTATTTATGAGTGATATGGGGAGCCTAGCTGGGATTTTCAATATATGAAGAATTCTTGGCAGACCTGGAGTAAGGCCAAGCCAGTGTGGGACAAGCCGCATGGTGTAAAACCCAATAAGACTCCTGGGTCTGAAATAGTCATTTTTGCTGCCACACAGCTGAAAGGATCTCCTCCTCCACTTGTGAAGCATGCACTGATAAGAGAGGCTGCCACTCAGGCAGATGTTTCTGTGTCGAAGGCCACACACACATCTGAGCTGAATCAGGAAGCTGAGAGGGGGACTTCTGGAGGAGGAGCGGATGGCAAGCCGCACCCGCCCTCTATACTAACCTCGCCTCTCTACAGCAGGGTGAGACTTCGGCGCACGGCTCTAGCCACCCTGTGAATATTTCTACTCCATTCATGATACTGGGTGAGAAACTGTGTAGAGTTATGCCTCCTAGCATGACTGATATTAAAAATAGGTGGCTATCACATTTTTGTAGATGATTCATGTTAATGCCCCTTCATGCACATACGCTATGTCCTTGATGTGTGAAGTTGTCTCCATGTTTTCTCATTGCTTGGTGCTGAATGATATCGATCTGTGTTTCTTACAAACTCAGGGTACACAACAGGACTGCTCTCACTGGGTTGATTAGGGCTGTAGTCCTGATAAAAATGGTCTAATCCGTGAACCGGATGGGCGTATCACCCTTCCTAAATCTCTTTTGCCAGTACTTGCTAGTGATTGTAGACAGGTTTTCCACATGGACTGAGGCGTTTCCTTGTTCTAAGGAAGACACCTGCACTGTGGTTAAAATCCTGGCCATGGAGATAATACCGAGGTACGGTGTGCCTCGGGTAATAGATTCGGATCAGGGACCCTGTTTTATTTCTAAGGTAATTCAGAAACTATGCACCTACCTAACTATTGACTGGAAGTTTCACATCTCTTATCATCCTCAGTCATCTGGCATTGTTGAGAGAATGAATCATACCTTGAAAGAAAGGTTAACAAAGGTCATGATGGAAACAGGAAAGAAGTGGATAGATCTACTGCCAGCAGTGTTGTGTGAGATCAGAATGACGCCCAGTGCCACCACCAAATTGTCTCCATTTGAAGTAAATTTTGGTAGACCCCAACGCAACGTCTCTGCTTATCAGCCATAATGTAACTGCTTGACCGAGAGCTCCTAACTCGAGGTCATCTGCTCCCTCTTCTTGCATACTTTACCCCTCCCTTTCTCTTTTGCTCTCCCCATCTCTCTCTACATACACGAGCAGCTCATGGCTGGGTCATGCTGACTGCATCTAATCTTTACTAACCTGCTTCTTTCCTTTCTATGTAGAGCCTTAGAACATTCCTCACTTTTCCCTGTCATCCTGTATATTTATATAGTAGATATAGGACAAATATATATATGCTAACTGGCTTGTTAACTAACGGTAGGGTTTAGGCATTTTATATCTAATATTAGCTAGCTAGCTAACATTATCCCAAACATGTGGCTAGAGTTAGTTTAGCCTCCTGTATTGACACTGTATTTTCATTATGTAGCCCCGCCGATTTTCGGCAGTCGATTTTTCAGCCTTTTGACTTGGAACTATTCTGTTTACACTGGTGTTTGTAATGCTGAGTTACAGAAGATTGATGTAAAATAATCAACGGCTTCCACCAATGAAAGAACCTCATATGGCTCAGAACCCCATCATAAAGCCATCATAAAGTGACTTGGCCCTAAGATGAATGAAAATGTAGTCTCCAAAGCTGCCGCTTCTCAGGGCTGCAGTCGTGTGTGTTTACCGTGCGAACTTCCCCGTCTGTCATTCACGTTTAATTCCGTTACACCGCTTACCTGAAGCGGGTCACCACAGTAATGTGTTGTCTCTGTGATTTATAAAGCTGTCTGCTGATGACATGTTGATTCTTCAGTCCAAAGATGACAGACAAGGCATCGACAACTTCATCAAGTATTTGTGAAGGCCACAAAGACTTAATGCTGTGTAACTTAGCTATCTGCTAACAGTACAGTTCCATTAACAGCGAGTTAACGTCGTTCAGCGTAAAAGGGTTTTTATTCCAGTACAAATGAACAAAATTGCTTTGATTTCCTTGAGATACACTACATACCAAGCGAAGCAAATCTTTAAAAACAAATTTAGAAAAACCTCTGACTCGTTGGATTAATATGCAAGCAGGAAATGTTCTGGTCAATACTTTGCTAGCTAGCTAGTGTTTGCTAACTAGCTAGTGTTAACACAGACTTGCCAGTCAGACCTGGGCGTTTTGTCATTTTCATGCTGACTTATTTCACCTGATCAGTCATTGATGGAAAAATGATATTAAATTATATGCTGATGGTGTAGGGATCTGTGCTGTGTGTCTACGGATAGAGGGTAAGTGTCCTCCTTTATTTTCCTTACTAAATATTTGCAATTTGAATAAAAAACAAGGTAAGTCCATTTGGTGGTAATCTGTGTGCGTGTGTGTGTGTGTGTGCTTGCTGCTCCTGAGGTTTCCAGGCATCTTAATACTGGAGAATCTCTTATCCTGGTTGTTCCCATCTCAGTGCCAGTTGAGATGTTTATTAACAGGACTAGTGACACCAGTCCAAACGCAGTCAGGTCAGTGTGTCTCTGAGTATGAGCAGAGAGTGTCATTCAGTTCCAGTCTGCAGCTGAAAGAGTCTGACAGTGGCGTTTACATCATATGGGACATCAGGAATAAGGAGATTGTATTCACCTTTAGGGTCACCGTAGAAGGTAAGACTTTAACCCGCCTGAGCACAGTCATGTTCAGGATACTCTCAGGTAACCTCATGTGTAAATCAAATAGCAAGATTTTATTTTCTTTATGTTTCTATCTGTGTGATTTTTGGTTGCTTATAAGTCTGCTGTCATTGTAGGAAAGAACACAGACACCGACATGACTTTTGCTCCAGTGAAAGGTGAGTATTTATTATAATCTGCTGTTTTGTATTTCCATTAGTTTTAACTATATACTTCAGTATTAAGACAATCAAAATATAGTAAAACTCACTGTTTTGAATAATAAACACATTTACTGACCTCATAAATGCCTCATGCAGTGTTTGAGTGGACTTACTATGCTATACAATACTGGCAGTGCATGTGCACGCGCACACACACAATCATCAGAGCCTTGGTTTTATCGAGTGTGGTCCTGTTGGTAATGTAAAGATTGTTATTCCCACTGAAGATCAGGGAGGTCAAAGCACAGGGATTTCTGATGTAATAATTCAATATAATAATAATATTCCCTTATTATGACTATAATATTTGCTTAATCTAATAACCGAATAATCCTGAAATATTCATAAACAACTAAAACCAGAACAATGGCTATTTTTTTCCACTTTGAATATAATTCCCCTCTGATTATGCCTGACTAGCAGGTGGGATTCCCAGGGTTCCAGATTAATGGGGCCAAGATACTGATGGCGGAACCTTCCAGAAGCTCCTCGTTTCTCGGCCAGGACTCTGGCACTGGGGATGTGAAATCCCATAATCTCCCATCATCCTCACCAGCAGCTCCGCCCAGTCTGGGGTCTGAACCAGTGACATGCTCAGCAACAATGTTTCTATGGTATTAAGAGCAGACCAGTAGATGGACAGGTAAGGTAGATGGACAGGTAAGTAAAACATCATGATGTCAGCCATCAGGAGGTAGAGTAGTCTCTGTAAAGCTTTATTAAAAGGAAAAAATAAATGTAAAAAAAAACAAAAACAAACAAACAAAAAAAACACAACATGTACAAAAATTCCAGCTGTCTTAGAAAAATTCCTCCTCTCTCATGTTATCACACACAAAAACACAGGCTGCACATTTAGGACAAACATCAAATGCGCTGCAGTAAAACGCGGTTCCCACCTCTGACGCATCGCGGTTAAGGGGGCGGATATTTACACATATTACTAATTTGTCATTTCTGTTTCTGATCATGTGTCTCATCAGAACACAGCTGGCCCGACGTGACCAGGACACAGACACACACACACACGCACTATTTGAACTGGTTATCAATAAGGGTTCCCTTCATCTTTGCCTTCTTAGCTTCTAGTTCAGGCTGAAAAAAAGAAAAAAGAGCAAAGCAGTTACACACACACACACACAGAACATGTACACATTAAAACATACTGTGCCACACCAACACGCATTGAATATCTACACACTTCATTATATTTAACACACCACAAAGGTGTTTTTCATTATATATAACACACTGAACATGCCGTGTGAACGCAGTCTCATGTGGAACACACAGCCTGTGCTGTTCACCTAATCAGACAAATTTTCCCCTCAGTTCTACACGAGAGCTTTTACCCTCGCCTGACAGTCAGGTGTGTTCCACCGTGTGAGGGAGACGGTGGGTATATTTATTTGGTTATCTTTGTGAGCATGACTGTCAGAAAGTGTGTGTCCTCACCAGCTCTTTTCTTTTGTGTGTGTATGTGTGTGGGGTCTCACCAGTTCCTGCAGTCTTTTCTTACTCATTCCTTTCCTCTCTAGTTGTTTCTCAATTACTTTTGCATTCTGAGTATAACAGTCTGCCACCTCCCTCTGGAAGAAGCAGCCAATTACAACGTTCACATCACTTATTGTTTTAAATATTCCCTTTTAGAAAAAAAAGGAATCAAATCAATTACTACAATATTCATTATAATGTTGATATGTATGAATTTGAATCTTTCAGGTATTTCAAAGCAATCACAAGTGTATCACATCAGACAACTGGTCACATCACAACAGGGAGGCAATCCCACTACATCTGAAGGACATGTGGAACTATGCAACTGCTTACACCAGGCAAGGGCACCCCAGGCGAAGCCACACCAGCAGGTTCCAGGTCCAGCCCACAGGACCCCTGGTCTGCATATGACTGTACTTCATCTAGGCCAACACACCTTCCTAAACTCATCAGGTAATTACCAAGCCCTTCACACCTCACTCCGGTGTGTGGAAGCAGGCCAGTGATCTGTGCAGAGTATAACGCACATCCTCAGCTAACTCAGGTAACTCCAAATACCCTGCTTAAAGAATAAACACTGTGTACTAACAACAGCCAAACACGTATTCTGGCTAGAACTCTAGAATAATCTAAATTTTTATCATGAGCGAATCACAATCCATGCGGTTTGGTTTCAGTACAAAGATCCAATCGCAGCACAGCACTCACTGCCTCGATCCCTTCCTCTTCCTCATCAATGATTAACATGGTAACAGATCTGTACTTGCCCATGTCTTTGATGCGTTTCATCAGCACCTGGAAGACCGTTGTAAACACACACACACACACACACACACACACACACACACACACACCTGATAGTTAGGCAGCTAGACATGACAAAAAAGTGAAAGGTTCATTCAGCCAATATGAATGATCTGAGTTCAATACTTAATTAAATCTCTGTATTAACAATTCACTATTTGCCATACAGTAGACAGCTCTGCCTTGAGATCTGAAGTAAATTTCTTTTTTATGTAATATGGAATGTAACGTGAAAAATACATTCTGGTTTTAAAAAAATTCTCTTTTCTATCACTGTCAGTGTTACAACGCTACCACCTATTAGTAGATCGACTCAGTCTGGTTTTGTAGATTCATTTTTTTCACTTTATCAGATGCCTAAATGACAGAAAAATACATATAAACAAGTGTAAAACAAGCAATGTAAACACAAAACTCCACCAACAAACATATGTACAAGACAAGCCTTATAGGTGCAAAAAAACACAGAACCAAGGAGTGGAACTGATCGATCTTGAATCGCTAAATTGCAACTGTACCTAGAACAGTTTTATTGTTTTAGGATGGTTTGCAGTTTTGGGGAGTTTTGTTTTGTATTTTTGTTGATAGAAATATATGACTAGGGTTGCACAAGGCAGTGTGAACAGCAGGGCTCTTACACGCGTTTCCTGAACTTCCAGGGAGTCCCGTAGGGATGCAAGAATTCCCTGAACACGGATGTGACTATTTTAATGAAAGAGGAATCATTTTGGTCAATTTTTTAAATCTAAATGCAGTTAGCATAAATTCCAGTGGGATGAAAGGCGTGTTGAATTCTAACTTCTGCTCTTTGGATATCAATAGGTGAAATGGCTATGACTGTGTGGATTATTCTGTAATCTGGATTAGGATGAAGTGAATCAAAAGAGTTCCACTTTATTGAGGAAAGCACAGAGTATATATGTGTCCTATATCTACTATCTAAATCTACAGGATGACGGGGAAAAATGAGGAATGTTCTAAGGGTCTACGTAGACAGGAAAGAAGCAGGTTAGTAAAGATTAGATGCAGTCAGCATGACCCAGCCATGAGCTGCTTGCGTGTGTAGAGAGAGATAGGGAGAGCGAAAGAGAAAGGGAGGGGTAAAGTATGCAAGAAGAGGGAGCGGATGACCTCGGGTGAGGAGCTCTCGGTCAAGCAGTTACATTATGGCTGATAAGCAGAGACGGAGTCTATCAAAAATGACCTCAAATGGAGAAAATTTGGTGGCGGCATTGGGTGTCATTCTGATCTCACACAACACTGCTGGCAGTAGATCTATCTACTTCTTTCCTGTTTCCATCATGAGATGTGAAACTTCCAGTCAATAGTTAGGTAGGTGCAGTTTCTGAGTTACCTTAGAAATTAAACATGGGTCCCTGATCTGAATGTTATTACCCAAAGCACACCATACCTCGATATTATCTCCTTGGCTAGGATTTTAACCACAGTGCGGGCGTCTTCCTTAGAACAAGGAAACACATCAGTCCACTTGGAAAACCTGTCTACAATCGCTAGCAAGTACTTTCAACTGACTGAAAGGGATATTCAGGAGCCGGTAAGGTATCATATTTGGCTTGTGTTTTACCTTGGTTGCTTCTGGCACAGGTTAAACAGCAATCTAGGAGGAGTTTTACAGTTATACGTGTTGCAGGTATACAAAACTGTTTTTAAATGTTAGCCGTCACCCCCTTTGTGCGATGTGAAATCCCATGAAAATGATGCACAAGAAATGGCAAAATACATTTAGGAACGGTGACATGCCCCTCCAGGTCACAGATTAGACCATTTTAATCAGGACTACAGCCCTAATCAACCCAGTGAGAGCAGTCCTGTTGTGTACCCTGAGTTTGTAAGAAACGCAGATTGATATTATTCGGCACAAAGCAATGAGAAAACATGGCGATCGCTTCACACATCAAGGATATAGTGTACGGGCATGAGGGAGCATTCACAGCTGACCAACGTGGGATCTCATCTGCTGAAGCATTGCCAGTGGCCGTGTCAGACTCAGAGGTTGAGTCATGACCCTTGACCTTTAACGATAGCCAGCCGAGCTGGTAGTGTACATGCAGACAAAGGTGCAGACACTAGTCCTGGATTAGAAATGGTCTTGCCGTCCGAGGTGCGGAACCCCCTGGGGTGCCAAATCTTAACAAAGTTATGAGCAACCCCAAACGCATAATGGGAATCAGTGTAGATGGTGACAACCTGATCCTGGAGTAGATGGCAGACCCTGGTAAACGCCATCAGCTCAACTGCTTGAGCAGACCTATAAGGGAGAGAGTAAGCCTCCCAAATGAGGTTAGGCAGAGAGCAGACAATAACCACAGGGAAATTCAGAGTCAGACGGTTTAAAACATGGGCCATCTACAAAAATGTGATAAACGCCTATTTTTAATATCAGTCATGTTAGGAGGCATAACTCTACACAGTTTCTCACCCAGCATCATGAATAGAGCAGAAATATTCACGGGGTGGCTGGAGCCGTGCTCCGAAGTCTCAACCTACTGTAGAGAGGCGAGGTTAGTAGAGAGGGTGGGTGTGGCTTGTCGTCCAATCTTCCTCCAGAAGTCCCCCTCTCACTTTCCTGCTTCAGCTCAGATGTGTGTGTGGCCTTCGAAACAGAAACATCTGCCTGAGCAGTGGCCTGTCTTATCAGTGCACGCTTCACAAGTGGAGGAGGATCCTTTCAGCTGTGTGGCAGCAAAAACAGCTATTTCAGTCCCAGGAGTCTTATTGAGTTTTACACCATGTGCCTTGTCCCACACCGGCTTGGCCTTATTCCAGGTCTGCCAAGAATTCTTCATATATTGAAAATCCCAGCTAGGGTCCCCATATCCCTCATAAATAAACATAGCACTAAGCACTATAAACTCCTGTTGAAAAGAAATCTGAATACTTCTTGTATTTGCATGTATAGTGTTGTATTTGCATGTATAGTGTTCACTGTTTATAAAAAACAATATGGTGATGTAAAAGTATACTGTAAATTTCATTATTATTTCACTCTTGGCTAAATAATAAACCCAACCAACTAGACTGAAATTACACAGACATGGGGAGCAGTTGTTTTTGTAGTCAGGATAAATCAATTCTAAAGGAGTTCCTTCTAAAAGAAGCTGCTGACCTGCTCCCTGCGCTCTTCCACGCAGGCGTGTGGCGCTCTTCCCCAGCCTTTGCGTGTGTTGAACTTGTACACCTAACTAGTAAATAAAGGTTTAGCAATTTTACAAAGAACCGTAATGAAAATCAGGCTGCACTGATGGAAGAAATAATGTTAGCTAGCTACAGCACCCTTATCGATGGTTTAGCTCGCTGGTCGCCAACCAGTCTATCTATCAAGTCGATCTCACATGTCTAATTTGCTCATAATTCAGAATATGATATTATGTTTATCGATGAAAAGGTTGGTGACCACTGGATTAGGCAGTCAATTAACAAAAGTGTTATCCCAACTAGCTAGCTAGGTTAGCTAAGGTTAGCTAGGTTAGCTAAGGTTAGCCAGATGGTTTAGCCCGCTAGCATTGCTGTATCGCTAACATAACCTACACACAGCTCGTTCGAGCCTTTGAAAAACCTCCCTAAAAATGTTCAAATATCCAGTTACAACTACTTTCAAATTTGACAAAGAGCTAACCAGCTAACAGCTAGAATTCTGCATATTGCCACTTTGTGTACTTACGTTTGTGCCGCTGTTTGTGTGTTGTGTACGGTTCAATCATAGCAAAGACCGTTTCTGCTTGGATAAAAGTGCCTTTGGCTCCCCACTGCAGTATGTCCTACCAGTCCCGCGCAAAATCTAATGCCTCCTGTCGGTAATCCCAGTTATGGATGTGACACCGTTTTCGTATTATGTTAAATGTTTAATAGTGTTCACTGCTATATTTGTATGTGAGTGGCACTTGTGTTGTCCGTGTTTAATGTTAATAAATGTTTCACAAACACAAGGGAGTCTGTGCGTCCTGCGCCCTGCGGCACTCGGGCCAGCAGCAACGTTACACGAAATAATGTTGGTGATTGCTGACTTAAGCTCTACTCAGTACGTTCAAGAAGAACTATCTTCTAATGTTTATTTTGTTTTTTAAATAGCATGACATTCAACTGTAGAGGCAAAAAGTGTGGAAATACTTTAACAATGACAAAGATGAAGTACTTTAACGTTTAGTATTTATGAGGAGTTGTGAATGCTGAGATGTCCACCACTAAGTTTAATAAAATGGATTTTACAAAATACAAAAAAACAAAAACGTTCTTGTACTGAATAAAAGTGGAGGTCTTCTTTCACGTTTGCAGTGTTCTCTCTCTCTCTCTCTCTCTCTCTCTCTCTCTCTCTCTATATATATATATATATATATACATATATATATATATATATATATATATATATATATATATGAATCATTTTTACTGGTGTGTAAATGCATAATTGAAGCAATGACTTTGTATTTCATCAAGTGTCATGTGACACAAAACTCTGCTGATTGTTTAAACAAATCAGAAGCCTCTGAGTCATAAACAAATGCCTAGTGCCAGAAACATTTTATAGTCCCATATGTGCAAGCTGAACAATATTCATAATTTGCTGTTGTTTTAGTCCTGTTTGGCCATCATTTTGCTTTGTTAATATGGCCATGTGTCTGAAAATCCATTGTCATGGAAAATAATGCATGGTGTTGTAGGATAATGTATGTCTTGGACTGTTTCTCGATGAGGCAATAAATGAACAAAATATGGAAATATTAGTTTTAGCTCTCAGCATTTCTTGTGTTTAAAGGGTCTTAGGCTTGTGATATGTGCATTATTTTTTTCTGTAATGTTCTTCTTCTATCCTTCTATGCTACTCTGTTGTCTTTCAGTAACAGTTCCAAAAATTCTGCCTTTGCTTTAGTTCTGCTTTATTAATATATTTGCTTGTGAGAGAATTAGACCAGGGACAAGCATGATATCTCAAACAGTTCCTGAGTTGTCAGTTACCCTTCATGAATCTCCATAAATCAAAAACACACTGAGGAACTCGGGCCCATTTCATCTGAGCATACCCATGCACTGTGTAGTCTTCAATATGCAATAGTAGACTAATTAAATAAGTTGTACATTTTTCAGGGTTATTAGCATGGAACATATACTTTCAAAGCATCGGCACAGTGGAGGCACTGAGATAGTGAGTGTTGCAAGTGTGCCGTGCCCAGCAGGGTGGCTGGAGTTTTCCAGCATGTCACTGTCACTGCAGAGTGGTCAGCCACCCAAAATATCTTGGCAACTGCAGTCATTTGGTCAGAAGCAAACCACTGATAAAGGGCTAGAAAATGTGTAGAAATGTGGATGGCGGCAGAATGGACCATGGACTCTAATTATGCAACCACGAGGTGCCTCTTGTAACGCTTGGAGTTAGTCCTATTTAAATTATGCTCCAACCCAGATTAGCAGAGAGCTTTGGAACTGGTAGAGAGAAGCCTGTGAAGCATGTGGAGGAGACGCGAGTCAGACTCAACTCAGTTATGCAATAATCTTGCCGGTTTATTCACTACGTGACAGAGGCTCGCTCTTGGAATCCTGTTGATAGTGCATACATGAACTGTAGAAACATCCAAAGCTCATAAACACATTAACAGAGAAATGAAATTAAGGACAAAAGAATCGCTGGGTCCAGTAAGGTCCGTCATGTACAGTACAAAAAAAAGTCTTCTCCTGTGTGGCATTCATGCACATGCATTTACGTAAAACACAACTTAAAGGGACAGCAGACAAATTACTGTCCGTTACACTCTGCACAGCAGTAGGTATTTAGAATATAGTGCTGTGTGAGCGTATACACAGCAGTAAATTCTGTTTCTATTTCTATTTCTATGTGTATCAGAGGGTTTCTTCTAAAACCACTAGGAAATTTCAAAACACCTCTGTGTCATACAGAGAACTGGCACAGCCAATAGGAAGGAAGCTTTCTCACTGGGGGTGGAGAGAGCGGCGGAAAGTTCATTAATATTCATAAAGCTGTTAACACAATAGGAGCGGGTACTGGCGCAGTCAATCACACGCTACTGTGTAAGTGATTTGTAGCTAGCTAGTGTTTGTCCACACTCCAATTATAATCAGTCGTTAGGCTTACTGACCTTTAGAATTCACATCAAAAGACAAGAGGCGCCAGTAGATATGGAAAAGAGGAAAAGGGGCTGCACAAAGCTGCCACCAATAAGACCAAACCACAGTGCTCAGAAAGCAAACAACGTTCAGGTACGTGTATACACATTTTATTTAAATGCTGAAATGAAGGCGCATGTGTTTTTGAATCTTTAAATTATATGGGATACCTTAAAAATATTTGTACTGCTGCCTCAAGAAAGAAACAAATAGAAATACATTTTTAGTATATTTTAATAAAAAGTTGTTTGGCTATGATGGAAGGTTGTGTATGGTTATGTGTGCTTGTGTGTCAGTATGTAGATTCTTGTGTGAAAAATACCTTGTATACTTTGTTTAGGCTCTTGATGTGGGTGTGCACAGTCCAGAAACTAGAGACAGCACACATTTTGCTCCACTTGTTCTACCTCCAATCAATGGTAGCCATCCACTACCATTTCAGAGAAAAAAATGTAAAGAACTATAAAGTCTATACATTCTAGAGAAAATTACATGGCAATTAATTCCTGTTGGTTTTTAACACATGGTTTCATATGAAGAGTCGTAATATATTTTTAAACTGAGCCTTCTCATCTGAACATAGCTCAATTTCAAGATGGCAAAATCAGCTGTTGCCATCTGTTAATTAATAGAACTGGATGATTCTTTAGTATAACTCTGCCCCGTAAATTTAGGTTCATATGAGCAGCTGCAGAAGACTGGTCTGGATGGATGTCATGACAATGAAGCTTCCAAAGAGCAGCTGGAGATGGAGAGATATAATCTTGAAGCTGAGTATAAGGAACACCAAGCGCTTCTGCAGAGCCTCCTGTCAGAAAGGGATGAACTCTGCCAGTTGAACAGCGAGCAGCAGATGATAATAGCTGACTGGTTGGAAAGGGAAAACGTGCCAATGCCTGTGTGTACAAGGCGGAGTCGCCATGGCTACCAGGACCAGCTAAAAATTCTAGAGGACCTAAAGTTGCAGTGGCAGTGCAAATCACAGCTCTACCAGCAGCAAGTTGAAGAACTCCGGCCCCGGTGCCAGGAGAAGAAGAAGCAGTGGGACTGTGAATATCAAGCCTTCATCATGATGATGCAAGAAGTACTCCTTGCGGCTCTCGCCCGGCGGCTGGGAAAGCGGGCAGCTCTTGTTGAGGTGAAACGGCTCCTTGCAGCTGAGCAGAAGACGGAGAATAAGCTCACTGCTGCAAAACTACGGAACCTTGCGCTGCAGATGAGGGTACAAAGCCGGGAAGAAGCTATTGGAGAACTGGAGGAGAGGACAAAGGCTGAAAAACTGAAATTTGAAAATGAGAATTATAAGACTATGATCTTGGAGTATGAAGAGGAGGTTATTCGAATAAAGAAAGGAATAACCAGCACTAGAGAGGTATGACGTCCTATTAAACTCAGTAGATTAAGACTAGTGTGGGTGCAACTTCTGTTGATTTTTTAGATAGCCATGGAACTGTCAAGTAGACTTGAAAACATAACAAGACCCATCCCATAAATCGCACCACAAAACTTGGAAATTTCAAGCCCACATTTAAAACTGAAAATGCAGTAAATTTATTGCCACGGAGTAGGATGGGAAGATGTATTGTACAGTAGAGTCCTGAAGGCATAGAAAATAATCTCAGTATTGTGTACCTCCACTCTCAGTTCCAGTCACATCTCAAAGAAACGATCAACTTTGTGGAGCTGGAGATCCAGGCCAAACTAGCCAATCTGGCCAAGATAAAGGCAATGATCGGCAACAAGCGGAAAGCTCTGGCAGGGGTAATGATAACTAAAGACAAGCTGCGTGCAGACAATCTGCGCCTGTGCCAGCGCTGCAGCTTGCTGAGAAACAAGAAGCTGCTCCAGGATTTTGAGAAGGTGAAGGATGCATGCGAGGACCTGCAGAGCCAACTAGACATTCTCAAGAGGCAGCATGAAAAGCTCTCTGTCAAGTGTAGCACAGTAAAGAGCAAGCTGAAGCAGAGCAGGCCACTGCAGCATTGTGTATAACACAGTTGAACACACACGTGTACACGTATATACACATACATGCTGTATGCTCTTTGTGCAGAACTAAAATAAAAACAGTACACTGTTATATTTGAAAATAGTGCTGTGCCTTTTATATTTGAAAGTTGACAAAATATCTGATATATGTGTGTTTGTGTGTGTCTGTCTGTTTGTGTATATGTTACTTTCCAGGGAATACAATTGTCTGTACATGTTTAAAAAATGTCAATATAAGAAGTCTGTATAACTTTGGGAAGGAAGACTATGTTCCAAACACAAGTCACTCGTTGTCTTCCAGTGAATCAAATAAACACATCAGTATAATTGATTGTAATTGACATGGTTTGCCAGAATTGTACATTTAGTATTCATGTTTGAAGAATTACATAACTTTTGCTCTTTAGCCTTCATCTTTATTCAAGGCTTTATGACTTATCTTGGGATATGCATCAAACCTTACCAATGTACTGCTAGTCAGATTCTCTCCACCTAGTTCCACAGTTAAATTGTGCCATATTCTGACATCGTTGTGCGATTCAACTTTCATTATTAGGTTTTACATGTGTGATGTTTACAGCGTGTACTGTTTCTGATACACGTTGGCTTGATTTTCGTGTGGTTGAATGAGCAGATAAATTGATTAAAATCTAAAGGAAAAAACCTTGAACCGTGCAAGGTTTAGCAGGTTTAGCAAGTTGATATTTATGTAGAGATGGTACTTGTGGCATAATTATGATGTAATAAAGGGGCTGTGAAGTCTCACAAGTTATCAGATTAATCACGCCTTTCACCATTCCCATAGTACTCATTTGCTTCGTTGCTGCTTATTGTAATTGGCTGAGGTCTGTTCCCCAAAAACTAAAAGGCTTATCGATCTTTAGAATTCACATCAAAAGACAAAGAGGCGCCAGTAGATATGGAAAAGAGGAAAAGGGGCTGCACAAAGCTGCCACCAATAAGACCAAACCACAGTGCTCAGAAAGCAAACAACGTTCAGGTACGTGTATACACATTTTATTTAAATGCTGAAATGAAGGCGCATGTGTTTTTGAATCTTTAAATTATATGGGATACCTTAAAAATATTTGTACTGCTGCCTCAAGAAAGAAACAAATAGAAATACATTTTTAGTACATTTTAATAAAAAGTTGTTTGGCTATGATGGAAGGTTGTGTATGGTTATGTGTGCTTGTGTGTCAGTATGTAGATTCTTGTGTGAAAAATACCTTGTATACTTTGTTTAGGCTCTTGATGTGGGTGTGCACAGTCCAGAAACTAGAGACAGCACACATTTTGCTCCACTTGTTCTACCTCCAATCAATGGTAGCCATCCACTACCATTTCAGAGAAAAAAAGGTAAAGAACTATAAAGTCTATACATTCTAGAGAAAATTACATGGCAATTAATTCCTGTTGGTTTTTAACACATGGTTTCATACGAAGAGTCGTAATATATTTTTAAACTGAGCCTTCTCATCTGAACATAGCTCAATTTCAAGATGGCAAAATCAGCTGTTGCCATCTGTTAATTAATAGAACTGGATGATTCTTTAGTATAACTCTGCCCCGTAAATTTAGGTTCATATGAGCAGCTGCAGAAGACTGGTCTGGATGGATGTCATGACAATGAAGCTTCCAAAGAGCAGCTGGAGATGGAGAGATATAATCTTGAAGCTGAGTATAAGGAACACCAAGCGCTTCTGCAGAGCCTCCTGTCAGAAAGGGATGAACTCTGCCAGTTGAACAGCGAGCAGCAGATGATAATAGCTGACTGGTTGGAAAGGGAAAACGTGCCAATGCCTGTGTGTACAAGGCGGAGTCGCCATGGCTACCAGGACCAGCTAAAAATTCTAGAGGACCTAAAGTTGCAGTGGCAGTGCAAATCACAGCTCTACCAGCAGCAAGTTGAAGAACTCCGGCCCCAGTGCCAGGAGAAGAAGAAGCAGTGGGACTGTGAATATCAAGCCTTCATCATGATGATGCAAGAAGTACTCCTTGCGGCTCTCGCCCGGCGGCTGGGAAAGCGGGCAGCTCTTGTTGAGGTGAAACGGCTCCTTGCAGCTGAGCAGAAGACGGAGAATAAGCTCACTGCTGCAAAAATACGGAACCTTGCGCTGCAGATGAGGGTACAAAGCCGGGAAGAAGCTATTGGAGAACTGGAGGAGAGGACAAAGGCTGAAAAACTGAAATTTGAAAATGAGAATTATAAGACTATGATCTTGGAGTATGAAGAGGAGGTTATTCGAATAAAGAAAGGAATTACCAGCACTAGAGAGGTATGACGTCCTATTAAACTCAGTAGATTAAGACTAATGTGGGTGCAACTTCTGTTGATTTTTTAGATAGCCATGGAACTGTCAAGTAGACTTGAAAACATAACAAGACCCATCCCATAAATCCCACCACAAAACTTGGAAATTTCGAGCCCACATTTAAAACTGAAAATGCAGTAAATTTATTGCCACGGAGTAGGATGGGAAGATGTATTGTACAGTAGAGTCCTGAAGGCATAGAAAATAATCTCAGTATTGTGTACCTCCACTCTCAGTTCCAGTCACATCTCAAAGAAACGATCAACTTTGTGGAGCTGGAGATCCAGGCCAAACTAGCCAATCTGGCCAAGATAAAGGCAATGATCGGCAACAAGCGGAAAGCTCTGGCAGGGGTAATGATAACTAAAGACAAGCTGCGTGCAGACAATCTGCGCCTGTGCCAGCGCTGCAGCCTGCTGAGAAACAAGAAGCTGCTCCAGGATTTTGAGAAGGTGAAGGATGCATGCGAGGACCTGCAGAGCCAACTAGACATTCTCAAGAGGCAGCATGAAAAGCTCTCTGTCAAGTGTAGCACAGTAAAGAGCAAGCTGAAGCAGAGCAGGCCACTGCGGCATTGTTTATAACACAGTTGAACACACACGTGTACACGTATATACACATACATGCTGTATGCTCTTTGTGCAGAGCTAAAATAAAAACAGTACACTGTTAGATTTGAAAATAGTGCTGTGCCTTTTATATTTGAAAGTTGACAAAATATCTGATATATGTGTTTGTGTGTGTGTGTGTGTGTGTCTGTCTGTGTGTGTATATGCTACTTTCCAGGGAATAAAATTGTCTGTACATGTTTACAAAATGTCAGTATAAGAAGTCAGTATAACTTTGGGAAGGAAGACTATGTTCCAAACACAAGTCACTCGTTGTCTTCCAGTGAATCAAATAAACACATCAGTATAATTGATTGTAATTGACATGGTTTGCCAGAATTGTACATTTAGTATTCATGTTTGAAGAATTACATAACTTTTGCTCTTTAGCCTTCATCTTTATTCAAGGCTTTATGACTTATCTTGGGATATGCATCAAACCTTACCAATGTACTGCTAGTCAGATTCTCTCCACCTAGTTCCACAGTTAAATTGTGCCAGATTCTGACATCGTTGTGCAATTCAACACAGCTGGCATGTACACTATTATAGCTGTAATTAAGGGAGCCACGCTAAAGACCACAAATTACTGAAGAAAATATATCTTACATTTAAGGAGAGAGACTCAGAGCTGAGTCCTACTGAGAGAGCAGCTCCGTGACTTCTTCATCCAAAAGTTCAGTAGACAGGCGGATCCCAAAGTTACAAACATCTATGTTATGCTAATTTTTGCTGATACGACTTCAAAACCATCCCCACTCTAACCAATTTCTTTGGGTTTGCCAGTAACACTAGTTGACCATAGCATAAAGATAATGTTTTGTTCTGTCCTATTTGTTGATATTTCAAACTGAGTAGTAAGAAAAGGCAATACACAGTGACCAATAAGCAATAAAAAGTTAATGAAAAGCTACACACACTGTTAAATGGGCTGACCAAGATATTTATCACCAGAGACCTAGAGCCCTAAACACTTGCCCAAGTCATTGTTTTGACTTATCTGGTTCCTAATCAGATGATTCATACTATAGCTAAGCAATTTGACCCAGGAGTACATTTCACTGTGCATTATTTTTAAAACCATGACAAAAACAATACAGTTTTCCATCTATGTCACCAGCCCAGCACACAGCCAGTCTCATCGATGGAGCTTTCATAACTCAGAAAGGACCAGCTCAATAACCCCTTGGTGCTAGATGCTATACACAGATGGTGCACTGTCTGAACTGGACCTAGGCTAGGAAATGAAAAGTAATTAGCTAGTAATAGTAAAAGCATGGACTGAGAGATTTATTGAGTCCATTCTCTCTCTCGTTCCATCTCTCTCTATCTCTCTCTCTCTGAGGCATTTTCATTATTTATTGCCTAGCTAACAAATCTGCAGAGACATCTGAAGGCCTCTGAGTACAGCTTGATATGTTGAATGTTTAATAATGTTCACTGTTATAGTTGTATGTGATTGCCACTTGTGTTTTCCGTGTTTAATGTTAATAAATGTTTCACAAAGTCAAGGTAGTCTGTGTGTCCTGGCCCATGCCTTACGGTGCTCAGGCCAGCAGCAACATTACAGAATGACCAACCACCACAGGACTACTTACTCCCTCGGCAAATGACGGACTTCCTAGCAGGAGGTGCGTGAGTTAATGTCTAAATGTAACATTCGTAACCATTTTTGTCTACCTTGTGTTAATGTTAAAAATTGTTAAGTGTTAAGTGTCTCTATGTTCACTGTTTGTGTTACACGGGAGTGCCACTATAGTCTTTACGTTTTATGTAAATAAATGTTTGTCCACGTCGAGAGAGTCTACGCTCTGCTCTACGCCCTTCGGCACTCGGACCAACGCGGTACAGAATGACCAACCACCACAGGACGCCAGGTCCTTCGGCTAAAGACGGACTTCCTAGCGGGAGATGCGTAGGCACCCCCGCCCTGCTGCCTGGATCCCAGCAGATTGGGGAGAGGACCGTGACTGGTGTCTATGTCCACCCCGGAAGTGGAGGGGTACACCCCCAAGAATTTCTTGGGTGGGCCGGGGGGGGGGGCCTCGAGCCTAGGCCGAGGAAGACCGAAATGCACCACAACAACCAGAAAGAGGGCGGTTGGGTGGACCCATCGGGATCTCCATCGGGAAGAGCTGAAGCCCGTGTCCCTTCCCTTCAGTGGACTCACCAGCGAGACTGGAGGGGTCTGCCCAAAGCCCTGGAGGCAAACCGCCGCTGGGATGCTCCTAGAGTGGCAGGCGAGTGGAGGACCGTTGGGGGAGGTAGCACGTCTGGAACCGGGGCGGACGTGCACGCCCGCATGTCCATTGAGGCCACGGACACATACAAGGTGCCTGCGCAGAAAGCGGGCACCATGTCACAGCGCCTTATATGTTTGTGTGTGGGCGCTATTGTTTGTTTGTGTTTACAACTTTTGTACATCTACAGGCGTAACGTTGTTGGGGGCGTACCGGACTGCCCTGACAGAGACAGAGAAGCTGCCTTTCTCCCAGGCAGCTGCTTGTGTGTACATGTACACGGTGTCCTGAGACTCGTGTTCACTGGAAGAATGCGTCGGGAGCCGTGACCCTTGGGAGGAGGTTCTGTAACAGAACGCTCGCCTCTCGCGAGTCATGTGGTTTGGCCTGCCACGTGCAGCGACAGGATCTTTGTTTGTATCCATGCCTGCACACACCTGCACCTTGTTTGTCTTTGTGTATTTAAACCTGCATCAGTGTGTGCAGTGTTGTTGGTCATCGTTGATGTAGCATGTTGTTTGTGAGTTAATGTCTAAATGTAACATTCGTAACCATGTTTGTCTAGCTTGTGTTAATGTTAAAAATCGTTAGTGTTAAGTGTCTCTATGTTCACTGTTTGTGTTATATGGAATGCCACTATAGTCTTTATGTTTTATTTAAATAAATGTTTGTCCACGTCGAGAGAGTCTGTGCATCCTGCTCCACACCCTTCGGCACTCGCGTTACACTGAGAGGACACAGAATCTCTATACTCCCTTATGTTTTATGTTATTAATATGTCTAATTCAATGTTAAAAACCTCTTTTCCCTGTAAACACTCTTTTTATTACCTCAGTATATACATAGGTTGTGTATATACACAATATGAACACAGTATATATATGTATATACACAAACACAAGGTATATATACACAATTACAAATGAGAAAAACATGTGAGAACAATGAAGTAAGGCAGAGAATACCAGACAGAACTGGCATCAAATAATGTTCTAATCATTCTTTAGGGAATCTGTCAGTCACATATATGTTATGTACAGTATCTTCCAATGAAAATTCACAAAAATCAGCCTTTGTGTACTGTTATTCACGTCACACATATCTCTATATGTATTTCGGTTGTGGGCCTCACTGAGCTTGACAACATAGGTTTTTCTGCAGTTGTCAAACGTTTTAAGCTGATTGTAGACATTGCACCTGATCTGTGAACTTTTCAACAGTATGAAACAAACTGGTCATTTTTCTGTTTTGTTTAGCTTCACTTTTTGTGGCTCAATTGGCTAAAACTCAACAAAAGGAAGTATGATTGTGACCCAGTCTGAAAGATGGTCAGAGATAAATAAGGGCTGATATATCAGTGCAAAATTGGGCTTATGTAATGCTTAGACATCCATGGTCAAATTGTTTTCTCAGTCATTAATTGCTGTTCTCAATGTCTTGTCAACTTGATGTTGTATTATGTGTTTTCTGCTACAGAAGAAGCTGACAGATTTGGCCAGTGCAGTGCAGAGAGAAACTCAAAAGGATCCACCTGTCACTACAGAGGACTTTCATATTGTGGTTGGTAGTGTTTCTAGCTATGAGATATGGTTTTGGTTACACTGAAGCATAGTAATATTAAAACTTGTTAAAGTATATAATATTTCCCATTTCCCATTCTGGCCTTATACTAGTAGCTACTTAAAAATATTAACACACAAGTAGATTATATTTCTCCTATAATTAGATGAGTTTTGCACATAAAAAAGCATGTAAAACGTGTCTTTTATGTATATGGTGTAACATGCATATTTTATATGTAAGATCATCTTCAAAAACACTAAGATAGTAAAAGAACACGTGGCTACTGAGTCAGTTAACTGAACTCCTCAACAATCTAAACTTCAATGAACGTTTCATACCATGGCACTGCAGATTAGGAGGACCTCTGTTGGCCAGAAGAGGGATTGCTGACACATTGACTATATGATTAAAGACATTATGAGTAAAGAAATTAATTTTAGTTTGCACCTGTGGTATCTGAGTTACCGGCATTTTTGAAAAAAGGTCAGAAGTGTCTATCACTGAAAAACCAGGTAAAATATATTTGTGCCAAAATAAGACCAATAATAAGACACATCACTCTCCGACATCTACATATGCATTAGTGCAGGGGCTCACTGGGAGGAAGAGGAGGCTGGCCTCGGACACGCTGAGAAGCCTACCCAGACACATCCTGCTGGATGTTAAAGTCAAAAGCAGGGTGCCCGTGAGTCAGACGCTCTGGGAGCTTACTCGGCACGGGAGGGAGAGGTTTCAGGGCCAACATGGGAGTGTTGGACTGGCCAACGCTCAGGCGCAGAACATCCTGTTCCTGCTTTTTGTTCCTTGCATTGTACCCGTAACGAAAAATGCAGCCCAGCCTATTAGTGCTCAGCCTTTATAGTCCACAGTGCTAATAAGGTAAATATAAAACCCGGTAAACTCAGCACTGGGTCAGTGTCTGCTGATTCAACTCAAAAAGTTGAATACGGGTCTGGGCCATGAGGCCGGGGCTGCTGAGGACTACGTCCCAGATGACACTGTAGTCTCTCATGACAACAACCCACCTGTTCACCCTGACGATGGTCTGACCGGCCAGGTGAAGTGGACAAAGCGCCAGGCACACGGCCTGGACGAGGTGGCTGACGCTGGGTCACTGAGCAGTCCAATTCTGTCCAAAAGGTAACGAGAGGAAGAGACATCGTGCGCACGCACGTCTGTGGAGACAAAATACCACATGCGCACGCATAAATCTTTGACAGGCTACTTAGTTGAATCCCTAGTCGATACCCAAACTGTAGAAAGAAGAACACACACATCAGTGCCACATATAGAATAGTACCGACACGGTCGCGGTTTGCTTAGTGAACACTTACAATGAACGCGGTACACCGCTGCACGTCTGCAATACAGACAATACAGACAATATCGCAATACGGTCGATCTCGAGTTGTGAAGCACCACTTCGGACACGCATGCAAGCTAACTGGGTGTGTTTAATCAGCCATTTTAATGTCATCTAGCCAGACAGTCAGACACTCTGTATTTTACACATAAATGACCGAGACGAGCGAGCGAGCTCGGTCGGTCGTGCCTGCTAATTTCGCCCATTAAATCTCACTTTTACATTCTTGCCGTACGTAGACGGGGAATAAAAGCCAGCTAAGAACCAGAGCGTAAAACCTACCGAAAACGGATCGAAGGGCTAAACTTCAGACAACAGGAGAAACCGGCTGTGCTGATCTCCACTGTAATCCGGAGACAGTCAGCTGGTGTTCGGCACCTTTTCCAGTCGCGCTAGTTTACTAGCTAGTTGGCTAACGTACGACAGCTTTCTTTCAGAGTAATCTAACAAAGCGGATGTGTTCAGATTCCACTCATACTGAATAAAATGTACTAAAGGTCATAAAGACGGTGAACTACCATGGCGTTGTTCAAGCATAACCCACTAATGCTAGTATTCAAGAAAGCTACTGAAAACACATCTGCTAATGTTGATTTCTAGCTAACGCTAGTTTAGCTGCACTGTAGCTACAGTACAGTACAGCATTGACCTGTTCCAGCCTCTCCATCTGTATTTCTCTCCAGTGTCTTGGCTGTTTTGTTTTGTTTTTTGATGAACTGTGAACTCTCTTCTTCTTTGTGTACTGTGAGGACGAGCGTCAGGTGCTGTGCTGATCTCCACTGTCATCCGACTCCAAACACACCTGTACCGGCGTCTCCTCATTAGAGGCGCAGACCTGAATGAACTCCAACGTCCACGAACGCTCCACCTTTACTGTTGATGGTTTATATGAAATTCACAAAGAGCTGTTTGTCCAGAAAATATGAATGTGTCTGCTGAATATAAGAATACACAATATATAAAAATATTTGGATGTATTACTCATTGCATTGTTAAGTTTAAAATCTTGTACACTCGATGAGAATCTGGAATGCCATAAATTCCACTATAACAAATGTAAAGGGGACACATCCGGTTTTAATTGGACCAAAATGCCGAAGAAATTGAGGAAGTTGATGGACGGCAAAAAATAAAAAAGGAAACATTTAAAATGTATAAAGTGGCTGCAAAATAAGAAAGTACTACAAAGAGATTAAATGCGATCTTTGTCATCACACAATGAACCTACACAATAGCGACTGCTGGGACTGATGTGAATGGTAGACTAACGAGCTTACTTAGATGTTTTAGTGTAACTTTAATTTACAACGTATAGGTGTGAGCAGCTAACACACGCAGACTTATATGTCTTACTTTATACAACAAGTGTGGACTGAGTGGCCATTTGAAATGTAATCAAACAGATTTTTGTTCAGCACATCTAGATACTTTCTGCAGTGTGGAAATATTTTAATGTTGCAACCGCAAACATCCATGTGTAACAAGCAGGTTAATTGGTTTTATTCAAATCAAGTAAATTGTTTGATTAAAAGAAGCAAAAATAACCAGAGCAGTTCACATGAACAAATTAACTTAATTAACGAATAAACTTCACAATTTTACTGAGTACATTCAATATCTAAGTAAGGAAGTGTTAAATACAGTTATTAAATTATTTAATAAATTTAGCACCATTATGTCCCTTCAGGTTTTCTCAAGTTTCTTGTCAAAATTGTCTAAGAAAGTGAGAGAGGCTTGTGTGGTGGCGATGGAAGAACTCAGAAGAAGGAAAGGAGGATGCAGACAGTTCACTGTCATAAATGAGAGTAACTTCAGGCATAGAAGAAATGCAGGTGCATCTTTTATGTGGGTATAGAATTTTGTATAGTCTTAATAATGTATAATGGACATACAAGTCTTCATGCTTCATATCTGTAATTTTTTCATCTTGTTAATAGTTCTTAATTAATGTAATAATGCTTTACTTTTTATGTTACACGGTATGGAAGAGGGCGGATGGCCGGGCGTTGTAGAGGAGGCAGTGGGTCTCTGGGATGCTGGGTGAAAATGCTGTCCACACTAAACAAAGACAGCCAGTTCTTCACCTAGTTCAGAGAAGGTCCAGAAGGGAACTAGTGCCACTTATCATTCAGCATGTAAGGAGGCGATCCACAATCCTCAGTGGTGAGTGGCGTGTCTACCGGCAGGCTCTGTCTCAGCTTGGCTACAGACATTACACAGTTAACCACAGTATATCATACATGGATGCTCCTACAGGGGCTCACACGCAGAATATAAGGAGGGCCTGGAGAATATACAAGGAAACTGTTTGGAGGCTTAGAGGTAACCGGAGAGAGGAGCTGGTAAAGGATCACTGGACAGTAATAGAAATGTATGAACGGCTAGCAAAAAAACACAATAATGGTCCTCTAGGACGATTCATTCATGATCTTGGAAAACTCCATGAATGAGAACTCCTACTATGCATATTTATTAACAAGCACATTAGTCTGAAGACATCAAGTCTTTTTTTTAATGTGTGTTTTATAAAATATTACCAAGTAATTTATACATTTCTTAACAGACAACTTCAAATGATAAGTTTATTTGAAAGTGTGTCGTTTATAAATGGCCTACAGACATTTATAGATATTCGTGTATATTGAATAGTTTTCACCTTAGCGGCTGTAAAATGCTACAGATAATTTCTATATGACAAGTAATTTAAAAACTACAGCTGCTGTTTGTTACTGTTTAACAAATAATTTGTATGGCTACACTTTTTAATTATTTTAACAGGTTCACAAAGACTCTTAGGAGCCAGGATTAATAAAGCTGTCATTTTAATAATATATTAACTAATGGTGCATATCCTCTGAATTCCTGAATTGGTCACCATTAATTCTGAAATTGTAACATACATATTTACATTAACATTTAAGGTGTTTAGCAGACTCTCTTATCCAGAGTGACTTTGTTGTGCATAACACAATAGCATATTTCATAAATGCAATTAAAACTTTTTTATTTTTTAATAAGATTTAATAAGTGCAAAACTAATGTTCAGGTAAGTGCATCTTCAGTCGGCGTATGAAGACAATGAGGGACTGTGGTGTTCAGACAACCAGAGAAACTTCACCATCTGCAGGGCTACAACAAGGAGTCTTGATGCTTGTCTTCCAGGCCTCTTAAAGGATGGAGGTTAAGCAGGTTGCACCTGAAGCTCCACTCCACTGGTCCACTTGTTATTCTAGGAAAAACGACCTGCCACCTAAAGCCCCTGCAGCCCCAACTCCAAACCCTACACACAGTAACCTAACAACATTCTGAACATTTACTTTAACTAAATGCAGTTCCATTGTTCCTGCATGTATGCAATGGCACAATTCATTATCTAATAAAGAATAGCGCTTAAAAACCCAATTAAGCATAACATCTGACTTCCTGATCTGTTCAGATAATTATGAAGTGAGAGCTTAGATACATCTTATAAATGATTACTAATATATTAATTCATGATGAATAACACTAACTCATTAGTTCATGATTAGTTCATTATGAATTACAAGCATATAAATGCTCTATAAACTATCGTTATTATAAAGTGTGAGCCTTAAATGCTTCATGCCCTCTCCATTCCTTCTTCTCTGACCTGTCTCCCAGATGGAGGGACGAACTAACACTCTTGCTTTCTTCAAACACAGACTGGACTCATTTATTTGTGGAGTATTTTAAGATTATTTGTTTGTACAGTATTTAAAGAGTACTTATTTGTGGAGTATTTAAGAATATTTATTTATGGACTATTTTAAGAGCATTTATTTGTAGAGTATTTTAATCCTGCACATATGGAAATATCATTGCAATGGTCCACTAGTAAAGACACATGGATACACTCCTAGTGGATACAAAAGAAAAGGTATTTATTGGCTCTCAGTAGTCCAGTGCAAACAAAAAGCCATATCCAATAAAAAACAAACAAAAATATTCAAAAAAAGGAAAATGCAGTATTTACAAGTATTTACAAGTTCAAGGGGAAAAAATCCAGCAATCATAAATTCTCCAACATCAATCAACTTCAAAACACAACTCTAGTGAATTTTCCCTTAGAAACATATATAAGGAAACATCACCACAGGAAATTATGTGACATCACTTCCTTTCTTTGGGAAGGAAAATTCCCCATAAAAGTCACAGGTAAGTAAATTTTTCTCTTGATCTACTTTGTTTTACCTACTTAGTTCAAATAAACAAACTTTCCTGGCAAGATAAACATTAAACTTAAACTCCAGAAACAAAATTATAAGAACAATATTTAATCTCAAATACTTACAGTACCTTTCTCTAATGAGTGTGGGGAATCATACGTGACATCCCTCCGCCCAACACAAAACAACTCATGTTGAGTTTCATGATAAAGTCCTCAGGAACGGCTGTGGAAAAAATTGTACTGATACATTGGTCTGGACTCAACCCATGTATCGCTCATTCAGGAATCTGAAATTGGCCTTGTGCTCTGCTCTAGCACTTGGCCTACCAAATTATAATCTGACCTTCCACCTTTACGTTTCTGAAAACGGCTCCACAGCCGTGGGCGTCCTGGCCCAGGAGCACGGTGGCAGTTATCGCCCTGTGGCCTACCTTTCCAAACCTTTTGATTCGGTCGTTCAAGGCATGCCGGCCTGCTTACGCGCCGTGGCTGCCTCTGCCCTGCTGGTCACTGACGTAGAGAAATTGGCAGTCTCATCCAATGGTTCTTCACACTTCACATCAAGTTATTACTATTCTGAATAACATTCAAACACAGCACGTGACAGCTGTGGTGGAAATTCAGCAAACAAGGAGTCAGATGTGGATAAGAAGATTTTATTGAGTTATTAGTTTCAAAAAATGAGCGTGCCTATTTGCTTCGCTCCCCTTTGGGTGATTTCCCTCCCCTTATATAATAGCCGTAGCGTTCAAGAGAACGAGGGAGGGTTTGCTTCTGCTGAGACCAGATAACTCCTTGGAAGGAGTGTATTTCTTCAAGGACGTTCTCTAGGGAACGTCCTGTTCTTCTAATCTTATGCTAAGCTTTCTCACGCTTTACAATGATAGAGAAAGAAACACAACAATATTTCCTTCACACTTCCCCCCTTTGATTCTTTGTCAATCATCAACATCATCTAGACTTCAATTTTCAATGAATAGTGCCTGGAGGTCATTAAATTCCTCAGAGTCCTCATCCACCCCCTTTGGCAGTTCTTGCAACAGTTGATACTGTACACGAGTAAGATTGGTCACCCAGGTGACACAACAATTCATAATACATGGCAGGAAACACATAACCATCAATACGACAATGAGCACAGGAAAAAGCACCGTCATTGCCCAGTGTCCCCACGGGCCCAGGGCCGAGGTGAACCATGAGAACCATGAATTGTCTGCTGGGGACGGCTCCTGGATGTCCTGTTTCATATGTGTAATCAGGTCTGTTATATTATCATAATAATCTGGGATGTGAAAACAACATGATACATTTATCTTCTTACACACCCCACCTTCCTCGGCTAGGAGCAAATCTAAGGCCATTCTATTCTGCAGGACTACTTGGCGAATCTGGTGCAATTCTTGGTTTAGGAGTGTAAAAATCGTCTCAGTCCTATTGGCCAGAGTTAGGACTTGCCACGCTAAACCGTTAATCTTATTCAAGGCTGCAGTGGTTGCCGTCACCAATGCCATTGCACAAGCGATATTGCCTTTGCATCTTTCCTCTGGCAGGAGTTGTCGTCCCGCGATCGGGGCGAGAGTAGTGAGTAGGATAGTGACAAACAGAGAATTCATCATGAGTCCTCAGGTCGTTCTGGCGCCTTCTTGCAATGAGTGTGGTGTATCCACGTTGCTCGTCCGTCGGTTTTGACGGCGGTGTTAGTCGTCAGCAGCACTTGGAATGGTCCTCTCCACCTGGGCTGGTTCCACCGCTTCCTTCTGAAGTCCTTTATCAGCACCCAATCACCTGGTTGGTGGGTGTGGAGTGGAGTATCCGTCACCTCGGGAAGAACTGCCTTCACCTGCTTAGACACATGGGAAAGAGATTTGTGCAGAGACACACAGTACTGCAAAAGTGATTCATTGATCAGGTTAGTATCCCAGTCCGGCGGACCCACCCCCGTGTTGGGAGGCCGTCCAAACACTATCTCAAAAGCTGATAACCCTGTTCGTGCCTGTGGTCTGGTTCGACATTGCCACAGGACGAGGGGAAGGCATTTTACCCAATTCATGCCTGTTTCCTGCGTTACTTTAGCTAGGCCTCCTTTAATGGTGCCGTTTGTCCGTTCTACTGCCCCTGCACTAGCAGGGTGGTAACTGCAGTGTTTTCTCATATCTACCCCTAGGTATTTAGTCAAAGCTTTTAGTCCTTCGTGTACGAAGGGTGTCCCATTGTCACTGGACACTCGTTGTGGTAACCCCCACCGGGGAATAATTTCTCTCAATAGCGCTTTTGCTACTGCCTCACTATCTTGTTTTCCCGTTGGGAAGGCCTCCACCCACTTACTAAACATGCACACACACACAAGCATGTATCTCTTCCCTTCAGCTGGTGTCAGTTCTATGAAATCTATTTGCCAATGTTGAAAAGGCTCACTAGGCGGCGGGTGTCCGGCGGGTGCGTGTTTGGCATGATTGTCTCCGTGTGGTGTGTTTTGTGCACATACCAAGCATCAGGAACAAAAATTTGGGGTGGGTGTGTTTATTCCTGGTACATACCAATGTCTTGTTATGCTCTCCACTATCCCCCCTTTGCTCATGTGACTTCTTCCATGAGCAATCTCAATTGGTCCTTTCATAAAAGAAGTGGGGAGACATGGTTTGTTCAAATGATTTATTGGGATCTGGAATGCCTAAAGCAGGCATGACCTGTAATAACTGCTTCGGTGCTGTAAAGGCCGCTTCAGCTTCTGGCGCCCATTCTAACTGAGAGGAATTCGATCCCTTGGTCCGTATTATATTTCTGAGTGGCCCCTCATGCTCTGCATAAGATGGTATGAATGTTCTACAATAGGAACACATGCCTAAGAAGGACAGCAGTTGTTTTTTCGTCGTGGGTCTTGGTATAGTTCACTCGGTCTTTAGTCAGCATGCGCGTTTGTTCAGTGATGTCATGTCCTAAAAAATGCACTTGCTGCTTACAAAACTGTCATTTGGATTTGGATGCCTTGTGGCCTTCCTCTGCTAAATGATGTAGCAGTGCCACCGTGGCTTGTTTACACGCTTCTCGTGTTCTCCCACAAATTAAAAGATCATCAACGTATTGCAGCAAGGCTGTTCCTTCGAGGAGCTCTAAAGCTTCTAGGCTTCAGTGTAAGGCGGCATTGTAAATGGTTGGTGATTCACAATACCCCTGACACAGTCTTGTAAATATGTATGGCTTTCCTTCAAAAGTGAAAGCAAACCAAAATTGACTATCTTTGTGCACAGGTACACTAAAGAAAGCATTGGCCAAATGAACTACACTGAACCACTTGCTATCTGGTGGGATCTGAGAGAGAATGGTGTGCGGGTTTGGAACTTCTGGGGCTCTAGGGTGTACTGCCGTGTTGACAGCCTGCAAATCCTGCACAAATCTCCATTCATCTCTCCCTGGCTTTTTAACTGGGAAAATTGGAGTACGTACTGGTGAGTCTGGGCATGGTACGATAACTCCTGCTTGTTTTAATGATTGGAACACAGGCCTGATGCCCTCCACTGCCTCTAGTTTTAGAGGGTATTGGTGCTGGCGTGGTCTGTAATCAGATTTTGGGGTGATGTGGACAGGCTCACATCCTTTTATTAAGCCCACATCATTTTTTCCCTGTGCCCATAACCCTGCAGGAACTGTTTTCAATTCCTCCTCCTCTTCCTCTGAGAGGGTAACAGAGGCTGCCATAATTACTATATTAGGACTTACAAGCTCAACCCCCCTTTTAGCCTATACGGGGTTGGCATTTTCCACACATCTATGCTTGGGCTGTACATGACTTTACACTGGGGTCCTTTTATCCAATCAGTTGTGCTCAACATGCGTTTTGTCCACAACCCTACTCTCTGCCAGTCTGGGTCAACATGTGCGCTAGCCAGCGACACATGAGGTGCTGCATGTGAGATTGAATATAAAGATTTCTGTTTAGCTGAGAGCTGCACCACTCCCGCAGCCCACTCGCAGTCCCACGCTATAGCTGTGATAATCAGACTGTCACTGCCCCCTAAGTCAAATTTTTGTTCAAAATCAACATCAGATCCCTCATGGACCTTCATTGTACAGTGAATAGAATCACTTTGTTTAACTGTCAGCTCACCAGGTAGCGTGTTAGTAACTTCAGTCATAAAATGTGTTAGTACTTCCCCAGCAGTGCACTGCAATTCATACACGTACAAAGGGACTCCTGCCTCTAGCTGGACTCCCTGTGTAGGTGTTTCCCACATAACAAATAACCCCTCTGGGTTGCTGCTAATTGTGCACCCAAGTTTACACATTAAATCTCTAGCTAACAAATTAATTGGACAGGTTTCTGACACCAAAAAGCTGTGTTTGAATTGGCTATTTCCTAAACTACATTGGAGAGGCTCGGACATCCTTTCATCAATGGGATGACCTCCCACTCCAATTACTGTTATCCCATATCCTGGTCTCATGCTACATTCTATTAAACCTTCTTTTAACACTGAGTGGGTGGCACCATTGTCAACCAAAAACCTAACATTTTTTCCCTCTACTTTCACAGTTACCTCGGGGAGGCCTCTTGGCCCTTTACTAATCTGCTGCAATAGTTGGTCATTTAAATTTGTCACTTCCCTTTTGCCGTCTTCACTCAGTGGTCCGCTGCTGTCCTGCCTCTCCACCGCCCGTCATTCGTGGATAGTGGGATCCAGGTCTGTGCCCCCGTCATATGAGTTATCCTCCTCCGGACAGTTTCTGGCAAAATGTCCAAGCTTTCCACAGTTGTAGCATTCCTGTTCTTTCATCCAATCAATTTTCCCTCCTTTTCCTTTTCCTCTGCCTCTTCCGCATCATCAACAACCGTCTCAGTTCAGCCTGTGTTGGTCTGCAGGACTGCACGAATGCCATCAGTTCTTGTCCGAAGCGTCGTCCACCGATGTCACCTGGCTTGCTCAGGCCGTCGGCCGCTTTCATGATGTCGTCTGTAGTCCAGTGACGGTGGACCATAATCACTCCCTCAGGTCCTGACACTTCCACCATCGGGAACTGTGGGGCATAGCCTCTGTCAGGCCCTGCGGATGGCTTTATAGTGGCGTGACTTCGAGTGTGATGAGCCACTGGTGAGGTTATTGTCTCCAGTTGCCGTCTTGGTTCGTCATATGGAGACGGCTTTGATGTTAGCGATGAAGTCCCTGGTTCGGGATAAGGAGGTGGATTTCCTGATGCTTGTGGTTGTTGAATCAGCTGGGGGCTCTCGGCGGGGCGGCATCGAGGTCAGGATCAGCTAAGGAAACACACTGAGACACTTCATTATTACCTTTTCTATGCCCTACCTGCTGCTTCCCTCCACCTATTTTAATTTTTTTATTTTTTTTTTTATAAGGGTAAAGGGCGATAAACAAATAAAATAAACAAACAAATAAACCCAAATATGATAGAAACAAACAAATAAACTCTTTTCTCTTTCTCCCTTTTTTTATGAGGGTAAAGGGCGTACTAATATTTTTATTTAAAATTTTCCCTTTTTTTTTTTTTTTTTTCCTTCTGTTAATCACGTCTCCGACGTTGCTTTAATTTAGTTCTGCTCCAGCAATCCGTGCTGGTTCACTGAGTCCACTCCTTTCCCTGCGGGGTGTTCTGTCGGCCCGGGCCTATTTCTTACACTAGTACGTCTACTCAGTGTGCCTATTCTCTTAGGCTGGCGGAGTCCCAGACTCCGGAGTCCTCTTGACCCTATTTTTAAGCCCTAGTATCTCATATACTATGCTACTTTACAGACCCACCCCAGGGTAGACTCAGGCGGATCACTACGTCACTTTCTTCTAGGATTGAATTACTGAACTTCACCACTTACTTTCTGTTCGTTAGATCAGGCGGAGCACACCACCGGAGTCTAGCGGGATGTCACTCCCTGGTTAGGTACTTTCCCGTATTCTTGTGGGTTTCCCTCTTTCTCCAGCTCAGTTTTCTCTCTGAGGAGCGTCCTCGAAGTTCAGTCACCGCTGCTCCGCGTGGTGCCTCTCGCTGATCCTGCCGACAACGTCAATTTCTGTTGTGGAATTTTGAACAAACAGCAAGTCAGACGTGATTAAGAGAGTAATTTAATAAGAAAAAGAATAAAATAAATGTTTGGCTCTCCTCAGGTAGGGAGCCCCGAGTATACAAAACCGTGGCTAGTTATACTACTCCTGTGCTGTCTTTAACCAATCATCTTTTCTTAAGCAGCTCTTCTTTCCTTTGTTGCTGTGGCTATAAGCCAATCAGCTCTCGGCTTGTTTTTTTCCACAAACCAACCCAAACTGACTCCAAACAGTTTGGGTTGTGTGTCAAGTTGACCTTGATGTTAACAGTTCCTGATACATGTTCAACTTAATCAGCAACAGGCGGATACAAATGTGCAAACAGCATTATTAATTTACGAGCAAAAGGATCAGTGTGATTTTATATGAATCACATAATACATAGTTTCGTAACATTTTCCATCACAACTCTCTGTCCAAGTTTTTCTTTGGTTTAGAGCATAAACATGGTCAGAGCAGATGGATACATGCCTTGAAGTCTGGTACTGTACTCTCAGATCCTGTGGAGATTCGTAGAAGAGCAGCACAGTTCTAAACTAGGCTGTATACCAGTGACTATAGATCATACCAAGAGATGGAAAATATTTACTTAGATGGTTCTCCTCAGGTAGAAGAAGAGACTGGAGAGAGAGAGAGAGAGAGAGAGAGAGAGAGAGAGGTGACCCAGACTCCAGATGGAAAGAGAGAGAGAGAGAGAGAAAGAGAGAGAGGCAACCCAGACTCCAGATGGAAAGAGAGAGAGAGAGGCGACCCAGACTCCAGATGGAAAGAGAGAGAGAGAGGCGACCCAGACTCCAGATGGAAAGAGAGAGAGAGAGATGACCCAGACTCCAGATGGAAAGAGAGAGAGAGAGAGAGAGAAATAGAGGGAGAAGGAGAAAGAGGGTGAGCCGCTTGGGGACCCAAAGTCCAGATGTAAAGAGAGAGAGAGAGAGAGTGAGAGAGTGAGAGAAAGAGAGAGAGAGAGAGAGAGAGAGAGAGAGAAACGAGAGGGAGGGCCGTACGGGACTACGGATGTAGGGAGAGAGAGGGAGGGGACCAGGACTCCAGATGGAGAAGTGGAGACTCTCTCCCTCCATTCAGAGTCTGTCACAGTGTGGCCCTCCCTCTCTCTCTCTCTCTCTCTCTCTCTCTCTCGCTCTCTTCCTCCATCAGGAGTCTGGGTCCCCGTGTGCATCTCCCTCTCTCGTGCCAAAGCTTTGATAAAGACATTAACACTAACAACAGATGACAACAACAATATTATAACCGCTTACAATATTAGTAACAACAACAATAATAATAGAACTACAACACACCCAATACCAATACCAATAATAATACCAATAATAATAATAATAGCAATAATAATAATAATACCAATACCAATAATAATACCAATAATAATAATAATACCAGTAATAATACCAATAATAATAACAATAATACCAATAATAATAATAATAATACCAATACCAATAATAATAGTAATAATAATAATAATAGTAATAAAAACAATGCCAATAATAATAATAATAATAATAATAATAATATCAATAATAATAATAATAATAATAATAACAATAATAATATTAATAATAATGTCTCTGCGTCTCTGGTATCCGACTTGGTCACTCACTGTCCCTCAGACTGTGGCAGGAGTGAACGTACAGCGCTGCCAGTGTGCTGAACTCTTTATGTTCACCAACAACATACGGCAGCTTCTCCTCATCAGGGAGATTTTTAAACTCAGGGAATACGTGGCTAATTTTCTTAAAGAATTTAGTTCTAATCTGTCTAAATGTTGTACATTCATTCAGAAAGTGCAGCTTTGTCTGGGTCTTATAGTCCTTACAGTCTCTGCTCTTCAGGTAAACAGGACTGTTTATGTCTGCTGGTCTCTATGGCCAGGCGGTGGTCACTGAGTCTGTACTTGGTCAGGGTGGACCTCAGTTTTGGATCAGACAGTGTTCTTAGGTAATCTGCCACACTGTACCTTTGATTTAGGGCCAGATAACATTTTGATTGAGTTTCCCAATAAGTGATGTTGTTTGTAATTCTGGTGATTCTGATTGGGTTTGCTGTTATTTTCTGGTCCTCAGCATGTGTAGTGTTAGTGTGCGTTAGTGTAGTGTTACTGTGTTAATGCTGAACTGTATTTCCGGACCAGCTGAGTGAGGGCACTGTTCTCTTTGCTCAGCTCTTGGTACTCCAGACCTTTAGAATGATATAAGTTTGGAATTTAACTGCCCTTGTTTCTGTCTTTATTATTAATAGATCTCTGCCCAGCTCTGCCCCATGTGCTTTGTTTGTGCTGTTCCTGTGCACCTTTAATGATGTTGCTCCACTTAAGAATACAATCATTAGGGACAAAAAATTAGTACCTTGGTATAATGAGCACATTCACAATTTAAATCAAACACTCTCCTCACATGATGCAGAAAAGATGGTCCATGCATTTATTACATCAAGATTGGACTACTGTAATGCAGTAATATCTGGCGGTAACATTAAGCACTCCAAGTGGATACAAAAGAAAAGGTTTTTATTGGCTCCCAGTGCTCCAGTGCAAAAGAAAAACCACATCCCATCAAAAACATACAAAAATGTTCAAAAAAGGAAAATTTAGCATTTACAAGAATAAAAGTCCAGCAATCATAAATTCTCCAATATCAATCAACTTCAAAACATCACTCTTGAATTTTCCCTTAAAAACTTAAATATGGAAAAACAGCAAATGAGGTGATGTCACTTCCTATCTTTGGGCAGGCATATTCCCCATAAAAGTCCCCTTTAACACACTACGGTTTCTTTTCCCTCCAAAACAACATGGAAGTCTCTCCACAAAAATAATCACAGGTATGTTATTTTTCTCTTAATCTACTTTTGTCTTACCTACTTCAATCAAATATACAGACTTTTCTGGCTAGATAAACATTATACTTAAACTCTAGTAACATATTATAAGAATAATATTTCATCTCAAATATTTACAATACATTTCTATAATACATTTCACTCATACTGTGTACAACATCTGTATCTGTATCACTCCAACACTCAGAAAACAAAATGAAAAACCTTTCAGTTTCCAAAGATTTCCACCTTTAATGTGTAGATTTGTACAGAGTTTAACAGTGAGGTTATGATTCCACAGCATGTGTAACTTGTAGAACAGTATTTATGTCATATGTACAGAAATCAACTGCAGCTCAGTCTATTATTTGAACATCATTTATTGTGTGTGTGAGAGAGAGAGAGGGAGAGGTTTAAAGTGTCTGTGTGAGTATGTGTGTGTGTGAAAGAGAGTGAGAGGTATAGAGTGAATGACAGAGAGAGATGTGTAGCGTGTATGTGTGAGAAGCGTGTGTGTGTGTGTGTATGTGTATGAGAGAAAGTTACAGGTGTATTTTGTGTGTGTGTGTGTGTGTGTGTGTGAGAGAGAGAGAGGTGTTTTGTGTGTGTGTGTGTGCATACGTTTGTGTAAGACACTTGTGTGTGTGTGTGTGTGTGTGTGTGTGTGTGTGTGTGTGCGTGCATACGTTTGTGTAAGAGACTTGTAGTGTGTGTGTGTGTGTGTCACAGAGATGTACTGTGTGTGTGTGTGTGAGAGAGGTGTGTGTTCGTGTGTGTGTATGACAGACAGGTGTAGTGTGTGTAAGAGACAGAGAAAGATGTGTAGCGTGTATGTGTGAGAACGAAGTGTAGTGTGTGTATGAGTGTGTGTGAGAGAGGTGTGTGTGTATGTGTGTAAGAGAAAGATACAGGTGTATTTTGTAGTATTGTGTGTGTGTGTGTGTGTGTGTGTGTGTGTGTGTGAGAGAGAGAGAGGGGTGAGAGAGAGAGAGTGTGTGTGTGTGTGTGTGTGTGTCACAGAGATTTGTACTGTTTGTGTGTGTGAGAGAGCTGCGTGTGAGAGAGCTGCGTGTGAGAGAGGTGCGTGTGAGAGAGGTGCGTGTGAGAGAGGTGCGTGTGAGAGAGGTGCGTGTGTGTGTGTGTGTGTGTGTGTGTGTGTGTGTGTGTGTGTGAGAGAGAGAGAGATGTACTGTGTGTTTGTGTGTGTGAGCGGTGTGTGCTTGTGTGTGTGTATGACAGAGAGAGACAGGTGTAGTGTGTGTAAGAGACAGAGAAAGATGTGTACCGTGTATGTGTGAAAAAGAACTGTAGTGTGTGTGAGAGAGAGGTGTCTGTGTATGTGTGAGTGTGTGTGTGCATACATTTGCGTAAGAGACTTGTAGTGTGTGTGTGTGTGTGTGTGTGTGTGTGTGTGTGTGTGTGTGTGTGTGTGTGTGTGACACAGAGAGATCTACTATGTGTTTGTGTGTGTAAGAGTGTGTGTGAGTGAGAGGTGTGTCTGTGTATGTGTGTGAGTGTGTGAGAGAGAGAAAGAGAGGTGGTGTGTGTGCGTTCGTGTGTGTGAGTGTGTGAGAGAGAGAAAGAGAGAGGTGGTGTGTGTGCGTTCGTGTGTGTGTGTGTGTGTGTGTGTGTGTGAGAGAGAGAGAGAGAGAGAGAGAGAGGTATATTATGTGTGTGTATGTGACAGGCTGTGTGTGTGTGTATGTGAGAGACGTGTAGAGTGCATGTTTGTGTGTGAAAGACAAAGTATGTGTGTGTGCGTGTGAGAGAGAGAGAGAGGTGGATTGTGTATGCGTTTGTGTGAAAGAAGTGTATTATGTGTGTGTTACGGAGAGATGTACTGTGTGTTTGTGAGTGAGTGGTGTGTGTGAGAGTGAGAGGTATAGAGTGTATGACAGAGAGATGTGTAGCGTGTATGTGTGAGAAGGAAGTGTAGTGTGTGTAAGAGTGTGTGTGAGAGAGAGCTGTGTATGTGTGTGAGAAAGATACAGGTGTATTATGTGTGTGTGTCTGTGTGAGAGAGAGACACACACACACAAGGGTGTAGTGTGTGTGTGTGTGTGTGTGCGTGTGTGTGTGTGTGTGTGTGTGTGTGTGTGTGCGCGCGCATGTGTGAAGAGAGAAGTGCAGAGTGTGTTTGTGTGTGAGAGAAAGAGCAAAGTGTGTGTGTGTGTGTGTGTGTGTGTGTGGCAGAGAGAAAGAGAGGTGTGTGTGTGTGTGTGTGTGTGTGTGTGTGGCAGAGAGAAAGAGAGAGGTGTGTGTGTGTGTGTGTGTGTGTGTGTGTGTGTGTGTGGCAGAGAGAAAGAGAGGTGTGTGTGTGTGTGTGTGTGTGTGTGTGTGGCAGAGAGAAAGAGAGAGGTGTGTGTGTATGTGTAAGGAAATGTGTGTATTATGATGTCCACTAGTTGTGTGTGTAGAGGAGTGTGTGTGAGAGAAAGAGCAAAGTGTGTGTGTGTGTGTGTGTGTGTGTGTGTGTGTGTGTGTGTGTGTGTGTGTGTGTGTGTGTGTGTGTATATTTTATACTCAGCAGGCATGTGTGTATGATGTTCACCAGTTGTGTGTTTCCCTGCAGACTCAGGTGTTCCTCCAGGACACAGGAGGCTATTCTAGCTCACACATACACACACTGAGGAGTTATAATAAACCCAAAACCCTGCATAGAGGGGCTCAGTGAATGTGGAGTGGAGTGTGTGTAAGTGTGTGAGTGTGTGTGTGTGAGAGGAGACGCTGTAGAAGGACAGAGTGCCGGCGGGCCAGTCCAGATACACTCCTACTCTGTTGGAGCTGGAGGGGGCAGAGATGGCAGTTCTCTTATTATTGTGCCAGACAGTGTATCTGTTATCAGAGCAGCTCAGACTCCAGGACTTTACATTACGTCCAAACACACAGTCACTACTGTCTCCTTTCCTCCTGATTCCTTTATATGTCACTGATATATCAGCCCACCCACTCCACTCAACCTCCCAGTAACAGCGTCCAGTCAGACTCTCTCTACACACAACCTGCTCACAGTAATCAAATCTCTCTGGATGATCAGGATACGACTGCTGCTGCTTCACACACGTCACCTTTCTGTTCCCCTCAGACAGAGAGAGGTGTGTGTGTGCTGTGTTTGGGTCCAGTGTGAGGTCACACACATCTGCACACAAGAAGACACATTAGAGGAGAGATCACAAATACTGTGTGTGTGTGTGTGTGTGTGTGTGTGTGTGTGTGTGTGTGTGTGTGTGTGTGTGTGTGTGTGTGTGTGAGTGTGTGTGTGTGTGTGTGTACATTTACTTCTTACATTTTCTTAGTCCTGGTTTGATTCTCATCTCCCCTGCGTGCTCCACCCTAAAGAAACACACACACACACACATACACACACACACACACACACACACACACGGATAATAGTTCTGTCTCTCTCTCTCTCTCTCTCACACGGATAATAGTTCTGTCTCTCTCTCTCTCACACACAGATAATAGTTCTGTCTGTCTCTCTCTCTCTCTCTCTCACACACACACAGATAATAGTTCTGTCTCTCTCTCTCTCTCACACACAGATAATAGTTCTGTCTCTCTCTCACAAACACACAGATAATAGTTCTGTCTGTCTCTCTCTCTCTCACACACAGATAATAGTTCTGTCTCTCTCTCTCTCTCACACACACAGATAATAGTTCTGTCTCTCTCTCTCTCACACGGAAAATAGTTCTGTCTCTCTCTCACACGGATAATAGTTCTGTCTCTATCTCTCACACACAGATAATAGTTCTGTCTCTCTCTCACAAACACACAGATAATAGTTCTGTCTCTCTCTCTCTCACACACACACACAGATAATAGTTCTGTCTCTCTCTCTCTCTCTCACACACACAGAAATAATAGTTCTGTCTCTCTCTCTCTCACACACAGATAATAGTTCTGTCTCTCTCTCACAAACACACAGATAATAGTTCTGTCTCTCTCTCTCTCACACACACACACACACACACACACACACAGATAATAGTTCTGTCTCTCTCTCTCTCTCACACAGATAATAGTTCTCTCTCTCTCTCACACACACAGAGATAATAGTTCTGTCTCTCTCTCTCTCTCTCACACAGATAATAGTTCTGTCTCTCTCTCTCTCACACACAGATAATAGTTCTGTCTCTCTCACACACACAGATAATAGTTCTGTCTCTCTCTCACAAACACACAGATAATAGTTCTGTCTCTCTCTCTCTCACACACAGATAATAGTTCTGTCTGTCTCTCTCTCTCTCTCTCTCACACACACAGATAATAGTTCTGTCTCTCTCACACACACAGATAATAGTTCTGTCTCTCTCTCACAAACACACAGATAATAGTTCTCTCTCTCTCTCTCTCACACACAGATAATAGTTCTGTCTCTCTCTCTCTCACACAAATAATAGTTCTGTCTCTCTCTCTCTCTCTCTCACACGGAAAATAGTTCTGTCTCTCTCTCACACGGAAAATAGTTCTGTCTCTCTCTCTCTCTCTCACGGATACTAGTTCTGTCTCTCTCTCTCTCTCTCTCACACACAGATAATAGTTCTGTCTCTGTCTCTCTCTCTCTCTCACTCACACACACACACACACACACACACACACACACAGATAATAGTTCTCTCTCTCTCACACACACAGATAATAGTTCTGTCTCTCTCTCACACACACACAGATAATAGTTCTGTCTCTTTCTCTCACACACACAGATAATAGTTCTGTCGCTCTCTCTCTCTCTCACACGGATAATAGTTCTGTCTCTCTCTCTCTCTCTCTCTCACACACAGATAATAGTTCTGTCTCTCTCTCTCTCTGTCTCACAGATAATAGTTCTGTCTCTCTCTCTCTCTCTCTCACACACACACAGATAATAGTTCTGTCTCTCTCTCTCTCACACACACAAATAATAGTTCTGTCTCTCTCTCTCTCTCTCACACAGAAAATAGTTCTGTCTCTCTCTCTCTCTCTCACACGGAAAATAGTTCTGTCTCTCTCTCTCACACGGATAATAGTTCTGTCTCTCTATCTCTCACACACAGATAATAGTTCTGTCTCTCTCTCACAAACACACAGATAATAGTTCTGTCTCTCTCTCTCTCACACACAGAGATAATAGTTCTGTCTCTCTCTCTCTCACACACAGATAATAGTTCTGTCTCTCTCTCACAAACACAGATAATAGTTCTCTCTCTCTCTCTCTCACACACACACAGATAATAGTTCTGTCTCTCTCTCTCTCTCTCTCTGTCTCACAGATAATAGTTCTGTCTCTCTCTCTCTCTCTCACACACACACAGATAATAGTTCTGTCTCTCTCTCTCTCTCTCTCTCACACACACACAGATAATAGTTCTGTCTCTCTCTCTCTCTCACACGGAAAATAGTTCTGTCTCTCTCTCTCTCTCACACGGAAAATAGTTCTGTCTCGCTCTCTATTTCACTCTCTCTCTCATAGGGATAATAGTTCTGTCTCGCTCTCTCTCTCTCTCACACACACACACACACACACACACACACACACACACACACACAGATAATAGTACTGTCACTCTCTCTCTCACAGAGATAATAGTTCTTTCGCTCTCTCTCTCTCTCACACACACACAGAGATAATAGTTCTGTCTCTCTCTCTCTCTCTGTCTCACAGATAATAGTTCTGTCTCTCTCTCTCTCTCACACACAGATAATAGTTCTGTCTCTCTCTCTCTCTCTCACACGGATAATAGTTCTGTCTCTCTCTCTCTCTCACACACACAGATAATAGTTCTGTCTCTCTCTCTCACACGGAAAATAGTTCTGTCTCTCTCTCACACGGAAAATAGTTCTGTCTCTCTCTCTCTCTCTCTCACGGATAATAGTTTTGTCTCTCTCTCTCTCTCTCACACACACACACACACACACACACACACACACACA